>NC_052506.1:3014160-3018915 GCF_014356525.2 Nilaparvata lugens | reverse complement strand
TTTTGAAGATATTTCAGAAGTTCAGTAAGAAGAAAAAAGCTTACCATTTCAAGCGTCAGTCTGAAGTATATGATAATGGAACCTCCACTCCCCGGGACTAGGCCTCCAGGGGGCCCGGAGCACAAATACAAAATATATTCATTTTTATTGGATCTCATATGAAAATTTTTATAATTGTTAGAAATCGTTTCAGTCAAACTAATACTGATGCAATATAAGAGCTATAGTGAGGTCCACGTTATAATGGCAGTGTTCGATTGGCAATGGTATTGCTATCCTTGTCTATCATTCAACAAAGCGGATAGCGCTATCTCTTTCTGGCTTTTCTCTGTTGCCAGATCGTCTTCCAACAATGTAGAATTAATAGTCTATTAACAAAATATTCCATCCTAATTATGAAAATTCATTATGAAATTATTGAAAAGTATAATTTCTTGCTTAGTAGAATATAATTGATTATTTTAAACGAGAATGACCAGTTAATATTACATCATAACCCTGTATCAGCTACCGACTATAGAAGGCATTGACAAGACATAGGTTCGGCAACGTTGCTCTGTTATCTTTCTTAACTGCCACTATAACGTGGACCTCACTATAGTTAACATTTTGTAAGTTCTTTATTTTCGAAGTTGCCTATATCATACAGAAAAGGTAAGCGTATTAATGAAACCACTATTTTTATATGTTTAAATAGACATAATAAAGTATGAGTATAAAAATGAGTATACAATAGTAAATAAGATGAGTTTAAATAGATAAGTAACTGAGCCAGCCAGGCCACTCGATATTATTATTATTATTATTATTATTACAGTAATTTACAGTTTATTTATTCCTGGACTAAAAAGTGGACTTAAATCAATTCAAGTGGATAGCATAACCTATAATTTTTATTCATTCATAGCTCTACCTTCATTGTATTATCATTCATCCCATCATCATCACCTAGGCTTGGAATACTTCTAGAAAGTCGCCTTTGTAAAATAATAAATAAACCTTACAAACATCGTTCATGGAATCTTGCAGTATCATCATATTCAGATGGTAGTAGCAGAGAGCATAGATAAAATAACTAATATTTCCTCTGCAGAGAGGTAGTAGCCACATTCTATACTCTGCGAGTAGCAGAGAACTCAAAATAAGCCTGCGATGGATTCCATGAATGGAAATGACTGTAGTGACTGAACAATAAATCATCCTTGATTTCACTTGAAAATTCTGATGCATTCAATATTGTTAGAACATGATCCTTGATACTTTGATAAGAAATTTGACTCCACAGAATTTGATTGTTTGATTTTCATTGATTCAATATGATTCTTTAAATTGTTGGAATGATGATTGATTTATTTATTGATTGTTTGCATTGTTGGCATGATGATTGATTTATTTATTGATTGTTTGAATTGTTGGAATGATGATAGATTCATTTATTGATAGTTTGAATTGCTGGAATGATGATAGATTCATTTATTAATTGTTTGAATTGTTGGAATGATGATTGATTTATCTATTGATTGTTGGTTTGATGATTGATTGATTTATTTATTGATTGTTTGAATTGTTGGAATGATTATTGATTCATTTATTGATTGTTCAACTAGGTACCCGATATCCATAGACCAGGCTCCTATAAAACAGCTGGTCTACCTGCTGGAGTTTGTTATCATGTGCTACTGCGCGTCTCTACTCTACAGTGTCAACTGTCTCATTCTAGCCTTCGCCAGGATGATCTCTTCACAGGTTGAAATTCTGAAACTCAGCATGACCAGTTTGGCCCAAAACGCAGCCAAGACCGTTTATTTCCAGAACGCAGACAACTCCGTATATTGCCAAAACGCAGCCGATTCCGTCTATGCCCAAAACGCAGCTGGAACCGTTCCTGGGAATAAAAATGACCATGATTTTGAAGTCTCTGAGATCTATGGAAATAACGATGACCATAATTTTGAAGTATCTGAGATCTATGGGAATATGGATAACCATACATTGGTAAATGGAGACCTGTTGAGGGGTGATTACCATATTGAAGAGTCTGAGATTCTGTATCGCAGATACCAGATGAGGGTCGATGATTTGCAGAGGGATTGTTTGATTGATTATCAGAGGATATTAAGGTGAATAATTTGATTGTATGGTAAGAGATGTTGAAATATTCCTCCATAATTGAAATAATTAGACTTTTTGTGTGGTTGAGAAGTTGATATTGTGGTAATTATTCATAATAAATAAAAAAGACTAAGAAATTGTCAAAAAAACCACAGATTTATTCAGGGGTGCCCACAAGGGGGGGGGCATGGCGCAATATGCGCCATCAACATTTTTGGTGGGGGGCATGTTTTTTTGTATATTTTATGCCAACATTTTGAATTATGATTAAAAAATCAAGGTATTAAATAGAGATATCCTAATGTAGTTAAATTTTCCCACCTTTACAATGTTATATTTTGCTAAGTGTAACTCAATATAAAGCATAAGCACAATTGATAATATTTTGTATGCAGGAATTTTAGTAATTTTAAGCCTATGAGTTTGAAGGTAAATCTTTGACAAAAATAAATTATAACTTCATCATCCACTATTATTCTGATTTCCTTTGCTTCATTTTAATTTTTAATGGTCCTGTGTTTGAGTTTCCTTGCTGTTGCAAGAAATATGCGATATTTTTCTCATTTTCACAGTCTTGACAGTTTTTCGATATAAACAGTAATGCAAGATCAATTTAGGACAACTCAGCTTATAGAGCATGAAATTTTCTCTCATTTAAGACCAATCGCAAGTTTCTATCATGCATTGTACTCATTTTAGAGACTCTTTAATAACAGTAAAATTGCAAAAAAAATGAGAAAATAAAGATCATTATTCAATTGGTTGTAACTTTTGAACGGTATTGAAAACAGAAGTATATTTCATGGGAGTGAAAAGAGGAGAAAATTCATCACAACCTCGACCACTTTTTGGATTTTGCATCTGAAGTGTTCCACAGGAATCGCAACGTTGCATATGCGAGACTGTGAGAATGGGGAAAATATCACAAATTTCTCGCACATTCAAAGTTGCGTATCTTGTGGAACACTTCAGATATAAAATCCAAAAAGTAGTCCTGCGCGACCACTCAATTCATTGGAAATTTATTATCTTTAATATTATATGGAGAATGCTTTTTCTCAAGAAATTCAGGGTTCTCGAGATTAAATGGAAAACTTAAAAAAATCCAAAATTTTGGGGTGAAGCAAACTTCTGGTGTGTCAGCAAATTTCAGATTAGAATTCAGCGCCCCAAAATATATATAGAACCATCGGAAAAAATTATTTCGGGGCTGTTTCCTGAAAAACAACCATTTGACTGGACTATAAGTTGTTTTCCTATTATAATAGCGAATAGGATCTCGGAAACGGCTCTAACGATTTTCACGAAATTCGGAATATAGTAGGTTTATGATATCAAAATTCGATTGCACTAGGTCTCATCCCTGAGAAAACTCCCTGAAGGACATGAAAAGGATAATTCATCCTTGGAAAAACAGATGATGATTTCGTCTTTGAATAAATCACAGACGAAATATATTTTTCGTAGTGAATAAATCAAAATTCGGGTAAGTAACAGTTTTGGGCTGTGCCTGTTAGTACTTCCCCAATCATTTTAAAGAAATGATTATCAATGAAATAAATCTGTTTATCAATTAATAAATAACGAGCAAAGCTCGGTGCGCCGATATTTGTATTAATAGATAGAATTTACAAAATGTACTTGTTCAGATGATATCTTTATTCCAAAAACCAAACCATTTAAAGATACATTTTGTTCGACTTGTGTTATTTACTCCTGTAATGTTAAAAAGTAAATACTACCAACAACACAACATCAGTGACAACCTATTCCATTCATGATAAATATCGGGGAACCGAGCTCCGCTCTAGAGTACCTACAAAAGCATATAGAATTATTACGAAAGAGAAAATTATAATAAATATTCATAGTTCATACAGAAAGGTTCTATCTAATCACAGTGGATTGAGATTAATTCGCAGAGGAATGCAAAAATTTCTCTCACAAAAGCATGTTAAATTTTAATCCTGATTCATGTTACGTGAACCAAATCACAGAAGACCATCTCAGAAAGATAGCTTATCTGATTGGTTCTACTGGAATTAATCAGGATTAAAATTAACCGGCTTTTGTACAACTGTACCTGATTGAATGTACCAAAGTTCACAGCTGAGTCATAATTTTGTCTCAGTCCCACACACATGCACTCGCTCACTCACTTCCATCATCAACAGACGCCGAAATTATCAGCTGTTTTTCCAAGGATGAATAAATTCTTTCAATGTCCTTCAGCGATTTTCCCCAGGGATGAGACCTAGTGTAATCGAATTTTCATATTATAAGCCTACTATGTTCTGAATTTCGTGAGAATCGTTAGAGCCGTTTTCGAGATCCGGTGAAATACAAACATATAAACATCTAAAAATTTAAACATAAAAACATCTAAACAGAAATTGCTCGTTTAATAGTATAGGATTTAGAATACCTAAACTTGCCGACATTATATATTGTATGAATAAAATCGTTCCAAATTTGTATGAATGTTTACCAAGATTGCTATGCAATATTCTTTTGCAATAAAGAATTATCTATGATATTATTATTCAAATTTTTATAAGTAACCTTAACATTTGAAAAGCAAAGCCTCCCTTACTTATCTTTTAATATCCTATTAAAATATGTGTCATGTAGTTTTTCCTGATG
>NC_052506.1:2986660-3009160 GCF_014356525.2 Nilaparvata lugens | reverse complement strand
GCTATTATAAAACTATTAATTATTATTAAGTAGCTTATTTCTGAATGGATAAATGAATAGTTCAAGAGAGTAGATTTAGAAGGTGTTTATATGAAATAGAGAAGTCTAAATATTACCCTCTTTTCAGACTAAAACAGCAGCCAATTCAACAATATCACTGACCCTCGGTTGCAAATTCTCAATGTACCTAATTTTTGGTTTGATGGAGCTATTCGTCTATAGTTGGTGTGGACATATTATACAGGATCAGGTAATTTCATACCGAATAAAACCTCCAAGTTGAAATGAGATCTACTCCTGAATAGAAAAGTATCATAAATAACAAAATGATATTATCCAATTCAATCTTCAAAACAAAATCATTAAGCGTATGTTACTTTCATTGTTCGATAAATTGAAATTAGATAAAACTCACTCATGCCCATATACAATTATTACACTCAAGGAAGAAGACACAACAGGCTTATTTCCAAAACTGGCCCTTCTCAAATTTATTAAATATCAAAATGCCTAATCTCTAATTTAAAATAATTAGCCTATTCATTATTGACAGTTAAGTAATCAAAATAATAATTTCTCTTGCATAATTATTAGCTATTTCTCTTGCATTGTTCAAGCATTGACAGAAAACTCACTTTTCAGACGGGCAGCTTGCATGGAAGTCTCTATGAGATGGCTTGGCTTTCAAATTCTCCAAAATTCAAGAAAAATGTGCTGCAAGCCATGACTAGGGCCTTGAGACCTTGCCGACTCACGGCTGGAAAATTTTATCCAGTCGATTTCAAAACGTTTGCTGGGGTAAAAATGATTCATATTCAATTGATCCATTTCAAATTTGATGTTTTGAATCTATTCAATCCTTGATTCATACAGATTCCAATGAATGTTTACTATTAATTTAAATCATTTTTGTCAAAGTCATTCAATCTCAGCTGTTTTCCATGCATGAAATCAAGCCGGTAAACAGCTGTTTGCAGAACAAATAAACATTTGATTTTCAATACAGCATACTCCACTGTAATGAAACCATATGTTTTCTTTACAGTCGAGTATGTTTCCTAGTTCCGGAATAGGAACAGCGGAACTGATACAAAAAACCAAAGACCTTAAAGATGCATAGACTCACATGCAGCACTAGTGTTGTACTTGGAATTGAAATCGGCCATTGAGGGGGCATCCTATAAGATTATTACATACCAATGCCTTTGTAATCTCTAGTACCACAAATATATAGATATAATATCTCGTGCTAAAATACCCCAATGACAGCCTTCAATTTCAAGTAAGAGCTATCATTGGGAAGGCATAGGCATTGTAGGTATATATCTCTTTAAGGTCTTTGCAAAAAACCATCTTCAGTGCTCCAGGTGGAAATTTTGTCAACTTCCACAAAATTCCTGATTTGGAATTTGTAAACTAGGTTATGTTTATAGAATGCTTGTAGTAACTTCAGCACTAGCAGGTAATGCTTCATATTTCTCAATTATTCTTCTCTAGATGTCATGACAAAAAATAGTGTACATTACTTGGATATGAATGTCTTTTGCATTGCTTGAATGAAATTCTAGTCTCGGCTAACGCCTCGACTAGAAACATCATTTTCGCCTGCAAAAGGCTCCTTCCCGTCCATGTGACGTAAGATACCATTGCTGATCGGGATATATTGAAAGTGAGCTCCAAGTCAATCCAGGCATCATGATCTACAACCTAAAACCATAGAGTAAAGATACCGTTGAATAGAATATCTTGAAAATACCGCAGAGAAAAGATAGCATAAGATGATATCCCATGGTATAGGGCGTCTATGTTCCAAATTTCACTGTTAGCCGATAGTCCTATAGCAGTACTTTTTCGCGAAGCTATTTGACCATAGAGAAAATATAGCGTAAGTAGATATCCCATGTGTAGGACGTTTATGTTGCAACTTTTACTGTTATCTCAAGCCGATAGTTCATGTAATTTATTTATTTATTATTTATTTATTTAAATTCTTTCCCGTGAAGCTGTGTGACACTGGTAGTCTCTCATATTGTGCCATTCATACACTCTCACCCCAACAAAACAGTAGAATTCGACAATAATCAACAGTAATCAGCTTGAGATAACAGTAAAAGTTGCGACATAAACGCCCTATACAATGGGATATCTACTTACGCTATATTTTCTCTATGGTCACATAGCTTCACGAAAAAGAACTGCTATAGGACTATCGGCTAACAGTGAAATTTGGAACATAGACGCTATTGTTTCTCTGTGATGTGACGCTGGTAGTCTCTCATACTGTGCCGTTCTTACACTCTCACCCAGCAAAACAGTTATAATAGACAGTAGTCGTCAGTAATCGGCTTGAGTCAGCAAGGAATCGGCTTGAAACTTTGAACATGAACTACCTATACCATGGGATATCTTATTACACTATCTGTTCTCTGTGATAACACCTTCACGTTAATAGAATACCTTAAAAAAAATATTTTTGTTTCTGGTTGAAGAAACTGAGATTTATTTCTTGTTTTGCAGGTTTTGAAGATGTCATATTCAATGTTCACCTTCTTATATGGGATCGGGTCTCAAAAAATAGTGTTTTAATGTAACATAATAGAAGTTTCATTAATAAAAACATTCAGACAGACAGACAAAAAGATATTTATTTCAAAAAAATGCACTTTACATACAAAGTAATAATCTTATGTACTCATTATCAATATAAAACAACAACAAAGAATAAAAACAACCTCATGAATACAGTAAGCCAAATAAATCTTTAGAAAATGGTCTGCATGGGCAAAAAATGCCTGTGCGCATTTATTTATAACAACAAACATTTATAAAAATCTTGAAGTGCCCTTCATATTGTTATATTTCATAATGTTTTTATTAATTTGTTAAAAAGTAGCCTATGTGAAAGGAGTGCTTTTAAGAAGTTTCATGTATTGCTTTGATTACTTTGCTTTGAATCCGTAGTCAGAACTGATAATAGAAGTCAACTGTAGTGGGAATATGTTAATTTGAAATCGTAGTTGAAAATGGAAAATTGTATAGTACCTACCATAGAAGAAACATAGGTGCTAGTTCGTCCATTACTTTTATCTGATGATATTTGGATATTAAAACATAAGTGATTCATGTACGAGTATGTTTATCCTATTAAAGGTGACCAGACGTCCGTTTTTCTGGAGATTTGTCCCGTTGTCCCCACCAAACCTATCTGGACGCTTATTTGACCCTTTGTAGCATTTTAGAGTTATTTTTGCTCTTGCAAGTTTTATATTTCAAATACTATATTCTAATTTCTGATCATAGACTGAGCGAAGTGAGGTCTAAGGTTCAAGTCGACGGTTTGGCATTTCTCTTAAATGTTCATTTTCTGTTTAAATGTTTATATGTTGCGGCGAAACGCGGTAATAGATCTTCATGAAATTTGACAGGTATGTTACTTTTTAAATTGCGCGTCAACGTATATACAAGGTTTTTGGAAATTTTGCATTTCAAGGATAATATAAAAGGAAGAAGGAGCCTCCTTCATACGCCAATATTAGAGTAAAAATCAGACTATAGAATTATTCATCATAAATCAGCTGACAAGTGATTACACAGATGTGTGGAGAAGACAGTCTATTGCTGTATTTCCATAAGGTCTATAGTTTCAATCAGGTACTTGTGGATGAGAATACTGCGTGAGGTCTACTGTTCACAGAGCTACCAGTATTTTAAATAATATATTCTAATTTATGATTATATTCTAATTGAAAATCTGACATTTTGAAGAAGATTCATTCATCAAGAAAGTATTGACACATGAGTACATATCAATTCAATTTCAAGTGAATGACTATAATGTAGCTTTTCATTTTGTTTTTGGTAGAAACTATACAGAGTGTTTCTGAAACAGACCGACAAACATGGTGAGTTGTTTCCTTGCATCAAAATGAAGAAAAATCTGGTGTGGCGCACTAACACAACTTTCCTTGCTCATTAACCCTTGGACTACCAACCTTCTTCACATACACGGAATACCAACTGGGGTAACTGGGTCACCCCAACAAGATTTCTGTTTTATATCTTTATTCTATATTTTTTCCATTAATTCATCTATGAAATTCATTACAAAAGCTTTTAATATAATTAAAAATAAATTTATTTTGTTGAAAAATATGTTTTCAATCAAAAACTGACAGGACAAAAAAATTGAGCATTCTATCAAATAGATGTAGGGGAAATGTTGTCAAATAATTAAATTATGGCTATAGAGAAGCAATTTTTTCAAATTTAGATTTCAAGTGATCATTATGAATCAGGTTTGGCGAAAAAATGATAATTGGACATTAAATTTATATCTTATGCATTCCGATAATGGATGGAATATACCAAAAAATTGCAAGACATGGAATACCAAGCGGGGTAATAGAGTTACCCCAAGGATAAATCTGCTAATTGGAAAAATAAGAGGAATGAAATGATTTTATGAGAAAAAACAACTAAAAAGATATGATTATAACAAGTAATCAAGGTTTCAATGAAATACAACAACATTATCAACAAAAAAATGGGGAAAATGTAGTCCAATTACCCCGCTTGGTAGTGGAAGGGTTAAACTGTAAGCCCCATTCTTAAACGAGAATCATTGAAGGAAATAACATAATGACGATTGGCAGCAACATATTTGAAACTACGATCAGACTACTGTATATGTGTGTATATAATTTGATTTCAGAATACTTTTTTCTTTGTCTAAATTGTGAAATTCGATGATATTTTTTAAAAGTCGTTAAAACAGCTGTTCTACAGATGAAATATCTCGACTATGTGTTCTTTTTATGAACTGCTCTACCTACCTACCTCATGCACGAGAAGGAGGTTACAAAGTCCATTTCTCTAGAATCGGGTGGACACCCCCATCAGTTTCCCAAAAAGGAGACTCATGCCAGTTAATAGAGCTGATAAATAACTATACAGGGTATGAATTTGAAAAATTTCGGTGAAGTCATTTTTGAGAAAACCGTGAAAAGCATGGTTTTTCAGTAATCATTCGCCATTTTTTTCGCCATCTTGGATTGAATTTTATTGAATTTTTCAATGTCGGATCATCATGGTATGAGGACCTTAAGTTCAAAATTTCAAGTCAATCGGTCAATTAGGAATGGAGTTATCGTTTTCACAGTCACACACATACACACACACAGACCAACACCCAAAAATCATCTTTTTGGACTCAGGGGACCTAGAAACGTATAGAAAACTTGAAATTAGGGTACCTTATTTTTTTGGAAAGCAATACTTTCCTTACCTATGGTAATAGGGCAAGGAAAGTAAAAATGTACTAGTAGCCTGAATATGGGTCCCAAAATGCTTTATTACTGAGATAATGATGGAGGGAGATCTCAATTTTTTCTTCAAATTGTTATCATTTTAATTTTGTGGCTACCTCATCGATGTGTCACCTCAAACTTTGTCGGTCTGCTTCAGAAACATTCTGTATTACAGATGGAAGATACTGAGATATTGCAATTATTCAAATGCTAATGAATCAATTATAAGTATTAAACGAAAATCCAAATTGAATGCTGTAATTCACCCCGAAGACTTCTGCTACTGCAAATATTGACAACAGGGTAAACAGCTAGATGGAAAACCATCTAGTTTCCATCTGAGGGGGTCAGAATACAAGGGGTCCAAGTGACATTTTTCATTTTTTGTGAGTTAGCTACAGTAATCGATAGCTGAAAGTGGTAAAAATCTAGTATACAAGAGGTATAAGCCTATATGTAATCAGGCTGACATCTGTTGTAAACTTTTTAAACTACATTTTCAAATAGCTGTATATTTGATTAAACAAGGGCTCCAAGTCACTTGGATCCCTTGTTTACCGGACAACGGTTGCTCGGACCCATCAAATTAAATTTAACCTTGATTAAGCCATGTCACCAAGCAAAAGATACCTCAAGAACCAATTAGTGAATCATATAATATTGCAATGAGGTCATTAATCTTTGTTCAATTGCTGGTAAATTTGATAGATTTATGTGTAGCTAGACAATAGAGTTTTGTTTGGTAAACAAGGGGTACAAGTGTTCTTATCACTATTTAGCTGATAATTGAGAAAGGAAAGCAATTTGAGACATGAAACTGTACGTTTGATTTGGTATAAGTATACTGAATAGTTATAGGAATAGGTGAATATCATTTCATGAATGAAGAATTAAATTATGTAAGTAAACTTAGAGCTCAATTTTCTCGAAACCAACAATATGTCACTTGGACCCCTTGTATTATAACCCCTTCATCTAGTTTCAATCTAGCTGTTTACCCTGTTGTCAATATTTGCAGTAGCAGAAGTCTTCGGGGGTGAATTACAGCATTTAATTGGGACTTTCGTTTGATAATAATAATAATAATTCATTCTGTATTAATGAGAAAACAGCCTCTGCACAATAAACGAAACCACCCCACCCCCCACGCCACACCAAGATAAGTTTTCTCCGCTTTGGATTACATAACAATGTAAGTAACTGATATTTAGAGGATAGATATACTTCGACAAAAAGGATAAAGAGAAAGGGGAAGAACTGGAAGAAGAAGAAGAAGAAAGAAGAAGAAGAAGAAGAAGAAGAAGCATAGAATTGGTTTGTTTTTTCAGATTGGTTTCTACATGGATGCAGGTTTGATGCCTAGTGAGATCGGACTCGCCAATGGAAGAAAAGAGAAAAGGATGAAAGAGAATGAAAGAGAAAAGGAAACAGTGCTGAGATGATCATGGATATTGACAGAAAGAATCTTCCTCAAGAACACCTCAGGCTGCTGTGCATCATAAACGGTCTCGTCTCTTGTTCAAGGTCAAATCTCTCTCTCATCCCCTCTCAATCACTCTCTCTCTCAACTCTCTCAAATTTCCAGCGGTCCAGCATTCTCCAATTCATTCCTCTAGGTCCGGAACGTATATCTCCAGACCATAGGGCATGAAAGAGAGGAGTGTAGAGGGAATATGTGAGAGATAGAGTGAGTGGGAGATAGTCTCCCAGTTACCTCACCGGGTTTTGTTACTGCAGGTGAGCAGGTTTTTTTATTACAGCTAGCCCAGCGGTCACTTTTTGAGAACCGGTTTGAGAAAGGATTAGAATACATTAGTTGAATAACTGATTTGAAAAATTAATGACTGGATCTTCAGGGGTGATGACGTTTGTGTTATTACATTGGAGAGAGCTCTTCTACAAGTAATTTTTAATCACAAAATAATATTGATGATATCAGAATCAATCCTTGAATTCTCATTGATGGTGTATATTCCATGACGAAACATTATATAATAACTTTGTTGAAGTTCTGACGCTGTGTTACTTGTAAATATATGAAAAAAAAACACTTACTTTTCTTGGAGTGTTGAGGAATGTATTTCATTCCTGAAGAGGAGCTGAATGAGCAAGAGTTTTCCCATGGATGAGACCTAGTGCAATCGAATTTTTATATCATAAACCTACTATGTTCCAAATTTCGTGAAAATCGTTAGAGCCGTTTTCGAGATCCGTTGAACATAAATAAATATAGATAAATAAATATAAAAATACAGAAATTGCTCGCTTAATTGACCGAGCGAAGTGAGGTCTAAGATTCAAGTCGACGGTTTGGCATTTCTCTTAATGTTTAAATGTTTGAATGTTTAAATGTATATGTTTATACGTTGCGCATTTACGGCGGAACGCGGTAATATATTTTCATGAAATTTGACAGGTATGTACCATTTTAAATTGCACGTCGACGTATATACAAGGTTTTTGGAAATTTTGCATTTCAAGGATAATTGACCGAGCAAAGTGAGGTCTAAGATTCAAGTCGACGGTTTGGCATTTCTCTTAATGTTTAAATGTTTGAATGTTTAAATGTTTATATGTTTATACGTTGCGCATTTACGGCGGAACGCGGTAATATATTTTCATGAAATTTGACAGGTATGTACCATTTTAAATTGCGCGTCGACGTATATACAAGGTTTTTGGAAATTTTGCATTTCAAGGATAATTGACCGAACGAAGTGAGGTCTAAGATTCAAGTCGACGGTTTGGCATTTCTCTTAATGTTTAAATGTTTGAATGTTTAAATGTTTATATGTTTATACGTTGCGCATTTACGGCGGAACGCGGTAATATATTTTCATGAAATTTGACAGGTATGTACCATTTTAAATTGCGCGTCGACGTATATACAAGGTTTTTGGAAATTTTGCATTTCAAGGATAATTGACCGAACGAAGTGAGGTCTAAGATTCAAGTCGACGGTTTGGCATTTCTCTTAATGTTTATATGTTTATATGTTGCGCATTTACGGCAAAACGCGGTAGACTACAGTAATAGATTTTCATGAAATTTGACAGGTATGTTCCTTTTTAAATTGCGCGTCGACCTATATACAAGGTTTTTGGAAATTTTGCAATCCAAGGATAATATAAAAGGAAAAAGGAGCCTCCTTTATACGCCAATATTACAGTAGAAATCAGACTATAGAATATTATTCATCATAAATCAGCTGATAAGTGATTACACAGATGTGTGGAGAAGCCAGTATATTGCTGTATTTCAATAAGGTCTATAGTTTCAATCAGGTACTTGTGGATGAGAATACTGCGTGAGGTCTACTGTTCACAGAACTACTAGTTTGAAGAAAGTTCAAAGATTTTGATCATCAATATTATCTTTGATATGAAAATATATAATATTTTATGAGAAAATCACAAATTAATATGGAAATATTACGAGAAAATACAAGGTTTACAAAGAAATATACACCTTTGTTGAAGCTCTGACACTCCTCTTCAGGAGTGAAATGCATTCCTCAATACTCCAACAAAAGTAAGTGTTTTTTTTTCAAATATTTACAAGTAACACAGCGTCAGAGCTTCAACAAAGGTGTATATTCCTTTGTAAACCTTGTATTTTCTCGTAATATTTCCATATTAATTTGTGATTTTCTCATAAAATATTTTATATTTTCATATCAAAGATAATATTGATGATCAAAATCTTTGAACTTTCTATGAACTGGTAGTTCTGTGAACAGTAGACCTCACGCCGTATTCTCATCCACAAGTACCTGATTGAAACTATAGACCTTATGGAAATACAGCAATAGACTGGCTTCTCCACACATCTGTGTAATCACTTGTCAGCTGATTTATGATGAATAATTCTATAGTATGTTTTTTACTCTAATATTTGTGTATGAAGGAGGCTCCTTTTTCCTTTTATATTATCCTTGAAATGCAAAATTTCCAAAAACCTTGTATATACGTCGACGCGCAATTAAAAAAGGAACATACCTGTCAAATTTCATGAAAATCCATTACTGTAGTCTACCGCGTTTTGCCGTGAATGCGCAACATATAAACATTTAAACATAAAGAGAAATGCCAAACCGTCGACTTGAATCTTAGACCTCACTTCGCTCGGTCAATTATCCTTGAAATGCAAAATTTCCAAAAACCTTGTATATACGTCGACGCGCAATTAAAAAAGGAACATACCTGTCAAATTCCATGAAAATCTATTACTGCGTTTCGCCGTAAATGCGCAACAAATAAACATTTAAACATTAAGAGAAATGCCAAACCGTCGACTTGAATCTTAGACCTCACTTCGCTCGGTCAGTTAAAGATTTCAACTCCAAGACAGACTTACATCGAAAGTGCAATTATTCTTTTAATAAACAAACATGGAAATTCATTTACCACTCTCAGATTTATTTCAATCAATATAACACCACCAATCTTGGTTCATCTTGAATCCTATTATATTAAGCAAGCAATTTCTGTATTTTTATATTTAGTTATTTATATTTATTTATAGTTATTTATGTTCAACAGATCTAGAAAACGGCTCTTACGATTTTCACGAAATTTGGTACATAGTAGGTTTATGATATAAAAATTCGATTGCACTAGGTCTCATCCATGGGAAAACTCGCTGAACAACATCGAAAAGATAATTCATCTTTGTAAAAACAGCTGAGACTTTCGTCGTCTGTGGATGATAAAAAAGTGAGTGAGCAAGTGCGTCTGTGGAAAATCAAAATATCTCATCCACGAAATTCATAAGCTCATGTATAGCAAGCTGTAAAATATAAACACGATCATTTTAAAGAATTGTGTTGTGTTTCTCAATAAATAAAAATAACGGGCGGAGCTCGGTGCCCCGATATTTTGTTGTGATTTGCCACATTATATTCTTATTTCTTTGTTTGTTTCATGTCTGTGTAACATTTCTTCATTGATTTCTCTCTTTTTTCCTACCTTCTTCTCCAATACTTCCCTTTTCTTCTCCTTCATTCCTTCCGTGTGACAGCTGAACATAATTCTGTCTCTCTCCCAGACAGGTACTCACATCTTCTGTGAGTATCGACAAATGACGAAATTATCAACTGTTTTTCAACGGATGAATAATGATCCTTTTCATGTCCTTCAGCGAGTTTTCCCAGGGATGAGATCTAGTTCAATCGAATTTTCTTATCTTAAACCTACTATGTTCGAAATTTCTTGAGAATCGTTAGAGCCGTTTTCGAGATCCGATTGACATAAATAACCACATAAATATATACAGAAATTGCTTGCTTAATATGATAGGATAAGGCACTGAGGAGAATATCATAATTTAAATTTTAATCTGAATGGAGTTGACAAACGATTAGAACCGAGATCATTCATGGATGAAGCTAGATACCAATTTTTACTTTCCTTGCCCTATTACATAGGTAAGGAAAGCATTGCTTTCCGAAAAAAATTAAGGTACCCCAATTTGTAAATTTCTATACGTTTCGAGGTCCCCTGAGTCCAAAAAAGTGGGTTTTGGGTATTGGTCTATATATATTATGTGTGTGTGTGTGTGTGGTTGTGTGTGTGTGTGTGTGTGTGTGTGTGTGTGTGTGTGTGTGTGTATGAGTGTATGTGCGTCTGTGTACACGATATCTCATCTCCCAATTAACGGAATGACTTGAAATTTGGAACTTAAGGTCCTTTCACTATAAGGATTCGACACGAACAACTTCGGTCAAATGCAATTCAAGATGGCGGCTAAAATGACGAAAATGTTTTAAAAAACAGGGTTTTTCGTGATTCTCTCGAAAACGGCTCCAACGATTTCGATTAAATTCATACCTGGAATAGTCATCGATAAGCTCTATCAACTGCCACAATTCCCATATCTGTAAAAATTTCAGGAGCTCCGCCCCATCAATGCAGATAGATTCCCAATTATCAGGCTTCAGATACACTTTAAACAAAAAATTTCGAGTGGAAAAGATTGAGAATGAGAATCTCTACACTTAATGTCGAGTAACATTTCCACCTAAGATTGAAAATAAGCTTGAAATCCGAGAAAATGTGTTTATTAAATTGCCAACTGTTGGCAACTGTTGGTTCTATTAAATCATTCACTAAGAGGAGATAGTAGACCTCGTGTGTTTTCAGCGTTATTGACCTATCACCAGCTGTCTCATATCTTTTGTTATGATATGTGGGGGATATGAACACTGACTTGAACATATGTGGGGGATATGAACACTGACTTGAACATGACGAATCGTAACTTTGACTACTTTCAACTGACTACAATTTTCAATGCTTAAACATGACTATTTTACCCCTCGATCCAACTCATCATACTAATGAATCAGACACACTCATTGACCTTCTCATTGTTAGTGATCCGAATGAGGTTGTTCAAGCAGGCCAAATCTCAGTCCCAGCTATTTCTAGACATGATTTGATCTACTGTGTACTTTCCCATAAGATACCCAAGCCAGAACAGAAAATTATCACTTATAGAGACTTCAAAAACTTTGATGAAGCTGCCTTCCTGACTGATGTGGCTCAGACTCCATGGCATCAAATTGAAGCATTACCCTCAGTTGATGACATGGTCAAGACTTTCGAGAATTGGACTTTGACTTTGTATGACAAACATGCACCTTATGTGACAAGGAGGATTAATAGAAAACGACGAGTACCGTGGATGACTGAAGACATACTTAAGATGATGGGACGTAGAGACAAAGCACATAGAAAATTTAAAAAGACATTTGACTTGGACAGTTTGATAGAGTATAGGAGCCTTAGAAATAGGGTTAAACAGGAATTACGGAACTCAAAGATTAGGTACTTGAATTCGTTTATGACAAACAATAGACAAGACTCTAAATCACTTTGGCAGGGAATAAAAGAATTCGGGCTTGGCAAACAGAAATCGAATCCACAAATTGACTTACCATTGAATAATATAAATGACCATTTCGTTTCACACTCTAACCAACGCGACGAAGTTGTCATTGCTAATCATATAGATGATCTTGAAGAGCAGGTTACAAACTTAGATTTACCAATCACTGATCAATTTCATTTCCATCCAATCTCAGAAGAAGACACTTTCAGAGCAATTCAACGTATTCATAGTAATGCTACGGGTGTAGACAAAATTCCTATTAAATTTATCAAGAATATGTTATTTGCTGTTTTACCAACCATTACATACATTTTCAACAAGTCACTTGAAGAAGGCATTTTCCCTGAAAACTGGAAGTTTGCTCTGGTTCGCCCTCTAAATAAAGTTCCATCACCCAATAAAGTTGAGGATTTTAGACCAATCAGTATTTTACCTGCATTGTCCAAAGTGCTAGAAAGACTCATTCATGCTCAAGTTGTAAAATTTCTAGACAACAATAGTAAGCTTCATAACTTTCAATCAGGCTTTAGAAAATTTCATTCAACTGAGACAGCTCTGCTTCGTGTCACTGATGATATAAGGTTAGCTATGGACCAAAGAAAATGCACCATCCTCACCCTATTTGATTTTTCTAAAGCATTCGATACTGTTGATCATACAGTCCTTCTGAATAAGTTGGCTATTCTTGGTTTCAGTCGCAACTCGTTAGTTTGGTTTAAATCCTATCTATTAGGTAGGAAACAATGTGTATCTGTCGGTGACAAAAAGTCAACTTGGAAAAACGTTATGCATGGAGTACCACAAGGTTCAATTTTAGGCCCTCTCCTCTTCACTTTGTATGCTAATGACCTTTCTTCCATTATCAAATTCTCCAGTTTCCATACTTATGCAGACGACCTTCAAATTTATTTAAGCTGTCCCATAACAAAAATTAATGAAACAGTTGGAATAATGAATCAGGATATCAATTCGATAGTGGAATGGACAAAGAAAAATGGCCTTAAGCTTAACCCCATCAAAACACAACCCATTATAATTGGATATTCTCGTCTTATAAACAATATTGACCTTGAATCGATTCACAAAATTAGTGTAGACGGTAATGACATTCCTTACTGTAGCTCAGTTAAAAATTTAGGCATTATTATGAATAATACTCTTGACTGGTCAGAACAAGTGAACAAAACTTGTAAAAAGGTATTCTCAGCCATGCATGCATTGAAGAAAATGCACGATATCCTCCCCAGAAACATTAAATTATTATTGGTTCAATCTCTCATCTTCCCACATTTAATGTATTGTAATTCTGTTCTTAACGATATGCAAGTCACTCTGAATGATAAACTACAGCGTTGCCAAAATTATTGTCTACGTTTCGTCTACTCTCTCCAACGCCATGATCATATCACCCCAGCCCACATTGCTAGTTCAACATTGAAGCTTCCCGATCAGAGGCTTTTTCGAATAGTCAAGCTTGTTAGAGATATCTTGAAATACGGTAATCCGAACTATTTTAAAGATGATTTCAAATTTGTCTCTGAAGGTAGGAGGATAGATGCTTCACATACTAGAACCGGAGAAAGTACTTTAAGGATACCCAATCATCGAACTACTATTTTCACAAAATCCTTCTTAGTCAGTGCCTGTCGTGCATGGAATACACTTCCTGTTTCTATCAGGTCTATCGAGAGCCGAGCGAGCTTCAACCTGACTTTAAAAAAACATATTTTGGAGCAAATGACTGAAACTGTCCGGCCCTAGAACGATCACATGACAACCATCCCTCACCCATTCCACCAATATAAACCTTTAAACCATGTTATAGAACGAATTGTGTATATATATATATATATATATATTATATATATATATATATATATATATATATATAAACTCATGTTATTTCAATTATCCACTGCATACTGCTGTATATTACTGAAATTTGATAACCCTGATCTACTTTCAGCCTACTTCATTTTATTAATCATTATTTGATCTTATCTACCTATATAATTATTTTACTTTATCAATTTTCTGTTTTTTTTCTCTTCAATATTCATATTGATTAAAACTTTTACAATATTTCCATTAATAAATAAATCCTTAGTTTAAATAACGAAATTAACGTTTTGGTAGAGAGTTAGTGGGGAGGATATTTTTATTATTCTTCCCAAAGAATGGACATTGATATGTCCAAAGCTCCGCCAATTTATGTAGATGCATAACAATATGATTATTATCTATAGTTATTATATCACAAATTGCTTTTTCATATCATATACAGTTCTATAGTTATTTTCCTAGTCTATATTATGTAAATTCATCTATAATTTTGCTGTATTGTAAGCTATTGTATATAAGTGTATAAGCCAGTATATATTGTAATCTACATAAATAAAGTACTCAATCAATCAATCAATCAATCAATCTTTGGTAGAGAGTTAGTGGGGAGGATATTTTTAATATTCTTTCCGAAGAATGGACATTGATATGTCCAAAGCTCCGCCAATTTATGTAGATGCATAACAATATAATTATCTATAGTTATTATATTACATAAACATAGAAGAGGCCAAACATAGAAATATAATTATCTATAGTTATTATTTTGCAAAACATAGAAGAGGCCATGGAGAGCAGGGGCATCCAACAAGACGTATGGAGAGATAGAGGCAGATGGCGTGTTGAGTGCGGCAAACGGCCGGGAAGGCTGTAAAAACCCGCGTATTAGGTATTAGGTTAGGTATTATATTACAAATTACTTTTTCATATCATATACAGTTCAATATTTATTTTCTTAGTCTATATTATGTGAATTCATCTATAATTTTGCTGTATTGTAAGCTATTGTATATAAGTGTATAAGCCAGTATATTGTAATCTACATAAATAAAGTACTCAATCGATCAATCAATCTTTGAATAGTAGACTTGAGATGCGCGAGTACAATAGCGTCAGGTGATCAATTTTCATAACGGCAAAGAAAGTTGTGTGAGTGCGCCACACCAGATTTTTACATTTTCTCTACTTGCATAAACAAAACACTCATAAGTGTACATAATTATGGCCCACATTAGCAGTAATTGGGCAACAACATAAAACGTGATTTTATGTAAAACTACAGATGGTAGCATAACTTTGATGGGTAGGCGTACATATTGGAAAGCTACACTACAAACATAGTTATGCAACCGATTATGTTAACTAAACGAAGAAGACCAACCGGTTGTTACATATATATATAATATGAACTTGACTCTGACCCTAATAACCATGACATTGCTTACAGCCAGTTTCACCTCAAGCTGTCAGGGTTCCGTATATAAATAACATTGATGTTTCCATTCAATGAATACTGACAGATGTATGTTTATCTCACTACAGTACTATATAGTAATAATACCGTAGAACTTACCGTGAACTGCATATATTTATAACTATATACTGCATGGGTATATAGGTATATTATGAGTGATGTTTGGAGGATGATCGGATGATCATAGGATGATGAGATTACACTTTCTCTATTAAGTTTAGTGTTCTTTTTTCTCAATAATTTTTTTCTACTTCTTCTTCTTCTTCTTCTTCTTCTTCTTTTCTTCTTCTTCTTCTTCTTCTTCTTCTCCTCCTTCTCCTTCTTCTCCTCCTTTTCCTCCTTCTACTCCTTCTCCTCCTTCTCCTCCTTCTCCTCCTTCTCCTCCTTCTCCTCCTTCTCCTCCTTCTCCTCCTTCTCCTCCTTCTCCTCCTTCTCCTCCTTCTCCTCCTTCTCCACCTTCTCCTCCTTCTCCTCCTTCTCCTCCTTCTCCTCCTTCTCCTCTTTCTCACCCTTCTCCTTTTTCTCCTCCTTCTCCTCCTTCTCCTCCTTATCCTCCTTCTCCACCATCTCCTCCATCTCCTCCTTCTACTTCTTCTACTTCTTCCACTTCTTCTCCTCCTTCTCCTCCTTCTCCTTCTTCTCCTCCTTCTCCTCCTTCTCCCCCTTCTCCTTCTTCTCCTCCTTCTCCTCCTTCTCCTCCTTCTCCTCCTTCTTTTCCTTCTTTTCCTTCTCATCCTTCTTCTTTCCCTTCTCCTTCTACTTCTTCCACTTCTCCCACTTCTTCTTCTACCTCTTCCTCTTCTTCTTCTTCCTAAGTTAATTCTACTCTTTACATAACTTGATGAGCCCTTCTCACCCTTCTCCTTTTTCTCCTCCTTCTCCTCCTCCTCCTCCTCCTCCTTCTCCTCCTTCTACTCCTTCTCCTCCTTCTCCTCCTTCTCCTCCTTCTCATCCTTCTTCTTTCCCTTCTCCTTCTACTTCTTCTACTTCACCCATTTCTTCTTCTTCTTCTTTCTCTTCTTCTTCCTCTTCTTCTTCCTCCTAAGTTAATTCTACTCTTTACATAACTTGATGAGCACAATTCGTTCCAGAATGGACAGAAGAAGCAGCCCTTCCCTCACTATGATTATTTCGAAAATTTACGACCATCGAAAAAAGAAAGTGCTCGGGTACTGGAATTACAATTAGATATTATCTACCGTGTGTAATTCATTTTTGAAATGTCAGCATTTGTGTTAATCATGTAGGATTTTGACTGTTTCTAAAGTTGAGATACTCTCAGTTTCTCTTATGGAGAAATAAGATTAAAATGATTATGAAGAAATTCGAAATCTTGATTTATGAAGAAAAGCTGGGTATCAGGATGAAGAAAATGATCATGGTTGGGATACAAGTAAGGTACTTTCAATAAGTAGGTAAGTGAGTTGAATAAGTTAACTTTGAGTGATTGACCGAGCGAAGTGAGGTCTAAGATTCATGTCGACGGTTTGGCATCTCTCTTAATGTTTAAATGTTTATATGTTGCGCATTTACGGCGAAACGCGGTAATAGATTTTCTTGAAATTTGACAGGTATGTTCCTTTTTTAATTGCGCGTCGACGTATATACAAGGTTTTTGGAAATTTTGCATTTCAAGGATAATATAAAAGGAAAAGGAGCCTCCTTCATACGCCAATATTAGAGTAAAAATCAGACTATAGAATTATTCATCATAAATCAGCTGACAAGTGATTACACAGATGTGTGGAGAAGCCAGTCTATTGCTGTATTTCCATAAGGTCTATAGTTTCAATCAGGTACTTGTGGATGAGAATACTGCGTGAGGTCTACTGTTCACAGAACTACTAGTAAATGAAATTTGGGTATTCTGATAACGTAGATCCAAGTTATTTTTGATTAGTTGGTGAGTTAGTTAGTTTAGGAAATCAGCTGATACGTTATCCTATTTATATCCTAATTATATTGAGCGAGCAATTCCTGTATATCTATATTTATTAAAGCGAAATGGCACTCACTGACTAACTGACTCACTCACTCACTCACACGCAGAACTAAAAAATCTACCGGACCAAAACTGTTCAAATTTGGTAGGTATGTTCAGTTGGCCCTCTAGAGGGCGCACTAAGAACGGATTTAGAAAAATTTCCAAAGATACGCCCAAAATCTGCGTTTTTCAAGCTTTTTTAGCGTTTTCTCAGCTTTATCGAGAACGAATGAACAGAAAATGTTCAAATTTAGTACAGAAGCTCAGCTAGGGTGTAATAATGTTGTGTTAGAAGGAATTTGCAATAACGTCAAAGGTACGCCCAAAATCAGCGTTTTTCCAGCGTTTTTTTCCGCGCTTTCTCAGCTTTATCGAGAACAAATGAGCAGAAAATGTTCAAATTAAATACAGAAGCTCAGCTGGGGTATAATAATGTTGTATTAGAAGGAATTTGAAATAACGTCAAAGATACGCCCAAAATTAGCTGTTTCTTGCGTTTTCTCAGTTCTTTCATCAAGTAATAGACAAAAAATGTTCAAATATGGTACAGAGGTTAAGCTAGGGTCTAAAAATTTTGTGATGAGATGACTTTAAAATTTCATCAACGATACGCCCAAAATCAGCGTTTTTCCAGCGTTTTTTTCCGCGCTTTCTCAGCTTTATCGAGAACAAATGAGCAGAAAATGTTCAAATTAAATACAGAAGCTCAGCTGGGGTATAATAATGTTGTATTAGAAGGAATTTGAAATAACGTCAAAGATACGCCCAAAATTAGCTGTTTCTTGCGTTTTCTCAGTTCTTTCATCAAGTAATAGACAAAAAATGTTCAAATATGGTACAGAGGTTAAGCTAGGGTCTAAAAATTTTGTGATGAGATGACTTTAATATTTTATCAAAGATACGCCCAAAATCAGCGTTTTTTCAAGTTTTTCTCAGCTTTTCTGCGTTTTCTCAGTACTTTTCTCAAATGGAAAATGCAGGCAAGCGAAGCGAGCCCGCTGATCTTATTTTCGGACGATCCAGTCGGGGATCCAGGGGGCGGAGCCCTCTGGCTAGACGGATATGGCGAGCGAAGCGAGCCTGACGGCTAGTCTGTTTATATTTTTATTTTTGGTTATCTTGTTATTTATGTTCAACGGATCTCGAGAACGGCTCTAACGATTCTCACGAAATTTGGAACATAGTAGGTTTATGATATGAAAATTCGATTGCACTAGGTCTCATCCTTGGGAAACCTCGCTGAACGACATTAAAAGGATAATTCATCATTGGCTGAAACAGCTGAGACTTTCGTCGTCTGTGGATAGTAAAAAAGTGAGTGAGCGAGTGAGTACGTGAAAAATCAAAATATCGCATCCCAGTAATTCATGACATTACGTATAGCCAGCTGTGAAATATAAACACGATCATTTTAGAGAATTGTGTTCTGTTTATCAATATAAATAAAAATAACGAGCGAAGCTCGGTGCCCCGATATTATACATGAATACAGTAGTGCTTGGTTATAATTCCCCTAATACAACGTTCAATATAAAATAAAAATATACAAAACTCTAAAAAAATGATAAAAGCATGGTATAGGTATCGTCGAACATACAAAACAAACTCACAAACGAACAAAGAATCGGTTCTCAAAGTACAAACTCATTCAAATGTCGACGTAAAAACTTTGCTGAAAGCTGTATGTAGTTATATCAACAATTTTATTATTAAACGAAAATCCATCTGTTATAATATCATTGTACAAAGAATATTGGCTCGATATTCTTCCCTACATAATCTAAAATGAACAATTAGCATTGAATTCCTTTCACAGAACAATAGTTCAACAAAGCTCATACTATATTCCAAATTATTGCAATTGATGAATAAATATATAAAACGAAAATTGATACGATAATCTTTATTAAAATAAGGGAATCAACTGGCTTATACTCGTACGGGTTAGGAGGTTTATTTTTTATTTATTTATTTATTTATTTATTTATTTATTTATTTATTTATTTATTTATTTATTTATTTTTTATTATTTATTTATTTATTTATTTATTTATTTATTTATTTATTTATTTATTTATTTATTTATTTATTTATTTATTTATTTATTTATTTATTTATTTATTTATCACATTGTGTACAAATACTTGAATGAGGAAAGGCACAACAGGCTCATGCCCAAAACTGTCCCATTTCCAATTTATACTATACTGTCCAAATCAAAATTTTGGTTATGTCACTTTCACTTTTCAAAATACAGTTTCCGCTCTTCAATACTCAGATAAACGAGCAACTATACTGTCCAACGATAACGAGCAACTAAACGAGCAACTAAACGAGCAACTAAACTGTGCAACTAGACGAGCAACGATAAACTATACTGTCCAAATCAAAATTTTGGTTATGTCACTTTCACTTTTCAAAATACAGTTTCCGCTCTTCAATACACAGATAAACGAGCAAATTTTGAATAAAATAGATACTATTAGAGTCTTAAATCAAGAAATCTAGAACAGTAACTTTATAACTATTCAAAAAGTCTAAATTTAAAAACTTTACACTTTACGAGGTACACGGATGACGCAACATTACGTCTGTACTACTGGACTGATCAACTTGACATTTTGGTATAGATTCTAAATTTACCGAGGATGGTTAATAGCAATACCTACTATTACTTCAGGCCTCACAACTGAAGCTCTAATAAACTATGACGTCATCACATGTAGATCCATGATCTACTGGCGGTAAGCAAGCGAAATAAGAGCGCTGATGCTTGTTATCACATCTGATATATGGTAATCAACAAAATTGGAATTACAAATTCAATTTTCACGGTGTTCCATTTCAATGAAGATGGTTTGTTTATCATTCTTCTAATATTCGTTTGTGAAAAGTAATAATGAATTTGGGGTTTTAAATCATGGGATACTGTTTGTGTACCATGGGATATTGACTCCATAAGTTTCGATCCGTACGGTACGGTATTTTCTTTTTCGAAAGATGAAACTTTGAAACGGGAATGGATACGAGCGATAAGAAGATAGAACTTAAATTCTACAAAACAACGGTTCACATGAAGTGTAGAAGAACAGTGTGAATAAAGTGAGTGGAAAATTTAATTAAAGTGTGGAAGAACAGTGTAAAAAATCTGGTGTGGTACACTCACACAACTTTCCTTGCTCATATTTGAAACTATGATCAGACTTCTGTATATGTGTATATATAATTGTTTTCAGAGTACTTTTTCCTTTGTGTAAATTGTGAAACTCGATGATTTGTTTAGTCCTCATTTTTTCAAAGTCATCAAAACAGCTGTTCTACAGATGAAATAACTCGACTATGTGTTCTTTTTATGATTGCTATCATACTCTATGACTGCTATCCATGGTATAAATTTGAAGAAAATCGTTTGAGCCGTTTTCGAGAAAACCAAGAATAACATGGCTTTTTAGTCATTATCCGCCATTTTTCTCAAGAATATTACGGAGCTCCTGAAAATTTTTCCAGAAATGAGACTCATTTCAGTTGATAGGGCTTATAAATAGCTATCCATGGTATGAATTTGAAGAAAATTGTTAGAGCCGTTTTCGAGAAAACCGTGAAAAACATGGCTTTTCAGTAATTATCCGCCATTTTGAATTCAATTTTATTGAATTTCTTATTGTCAGATCCTCTTAGCATAAGGACCTTAAGTTTAAAATTTCAAGTCAATCGGTTAATTAGGAATGGAGTTATCGTGTTCACAGACATACACACATACACACACACACACACAACACACACACACCACACACACACACCACACACACACACACCACACACACACCACACACACACACCACCACACACACACACACACACACATACAGACCAATACCCAAAACCAGTTTTTTGGACTCAGGGGACCTTATATAGGGCAATACTTTCCTTACCTATGGTAATAGGGCAAGGAAAGTAAAAAATAGTTACAGTAACAAAAGTTACATTGATAAGTTAGTAGAAATTACTATGATCTAGGACGAATCAATCTACATGTTATGACGTCATTAATTAGTTGTGGGGCCTGAAGTAATAGTAGGCCTATTCTTAATTCTTCGAGATTTCAGTAGGTCAAGTTTTCAGTTTGTCAAGTTTTAAATCAGATCCTTGAAGAGCACGGGTTACCTGCTAGTTCATTATAACTCATATACTGCAAATATAAGCGCGATTGATATCACACTTCTTGTGAACATAAATAAATAATGTAATTTACTTCTATTCTGAAATACACATAGGAATTTATTGAAATATGATGCAACAGCTCACATATTATTTATTTACATTACTTCAACTTCTCAACAAACAAAACTATAACTCAGGTAACTAATAATAACTAGAGTAACACGTGTTCGATAACTGACAGTTCCCAGTTCCTAGTACAGTATATTATAATCTGTGACAGTTACAATTGTGGAACAGTTACTTCTCAGGTACCCGCAATTACGTATTATTGAATATGAAGCAAATGATAAATGTATTTTATGTACTTCAATAATACATTCAGTTTACGGTATGCGTTACACTAACGATGTGAAAGGACGGTACACTGACTTTATAGGAATTTCTGTATAGTTTTATATTTATTATCTTATACAGTTCACGGTTGACGCATCTTAGTATTTTTCAAACAGTTTTCTTCCTTCATAGATTCTCGTACATTTCTTATGTTATTTATGTATGCAGAATATGTGAGATTATGTTAAGCTGATTTACCATCCTTCTTCCTTGAGAGTTTACAGTTTACTGATTTCATCTTATAGATTCGCTTTCTTCTTCTTCTTCTCCCACTTCTTCTTCCTCTTCTTCTTCTTCTTCTTCTCTTCTTCTTCTTCTCTTCTTCTTCTTCTTCTTCTTCTCCCACTTCTTCTTCTTCTTCTTCTTCTTCTTCTTCTTCTTCTTCTTCTTCTTCTTCTTCATCATCTTCTTCTTCTTCTCCCACTTCTTCTTCTTCTTCTTCTTCTCTT
>NC_052506.1:2973327-2986560 GCF_014356525.2 Nilaparvata lugens | reverse complement strand
GCGATATATTGATTTTTCACATACTCGCTCACTCACTTTTTTACTATCCGCAACTGTCTCAGCCAAGGATGAATTATCCTTTTAATGTCGTCCAGCTAGTTTTCCCAAGGATGAGACCTTGTGCAATCGAATCTTGATATCATAAACCTACTATGTTTCAAATTTCGTGAAAATCGTTAGAGCCGTTTTCGAGATCCGTTGAACCTAAATAACCAGATTTTAAAATAACCAGATATAAAAATAACCAGATATATAAATACAGAAATTGCTCGCTTAATATAATAGGATATTTGATTATTTTTAACGAGAATGAGTAGTTAATATTACATTAATAAACCTGTATCAGCAACCATCTATAGAAGGCATTGACAAGACAGATGATCGGCAATGTCGTTCTCCTATCTTTCTCCACTGCTATTATAACGTGGACTTCACTATAGAAAATGAACATGATATCGAATTTCAAAATATAGATTTATCGATTATCGATATCGAGATATTGAATATCAGAAGAGATGAACAGACTGAAAAGACAGAGGATCGGCAACGTTGGTCTCCTATCTTTCTCCACTGCTATTATAACGTGGACGTCACTATAGAAAATAAACATAATATCAACTTCTCAACTACACAAAAAGGGAAAATTTGAATTAGACTTTGAAATTGAAGAATGAATTCCAGTCTGAATTTGAAATAGCCTTACATCATGTCGTTCTTCATCATCATCTCATGCATCCACATAATCATCCTAAGCTTCATCAGAATTTCCAAATCGAATCATCCAATTTTCATACCAGATTTATGTTGAGTTGTATAATGCTTTAGCATTTGCTAATACAGTTTGTGATATAAGTTCATTATATTTTCAAATTCCATGTCTTGGATCGTCGACTGTTGATAGATAACAATTTAAGCAGCGATATTAAGAATACCTATGCATTATTCTAGAAGATAAACATTAATATCGATACATCGGATATCAAATATCGATATCGAGATATCGAATATTATAGTGAGGTCCACGTTATAATGGCAGAATTTGATTAGCAATGGTATTGCTATCCTTGTACATTTAGTACATTTATTAGGTTAGCACAAACAATACCACAATCGGAAAACAAAAAAACAGGCTACTGCCCAAAACTTTTTCAATTTCCTAATTTAGTTTCGAATTGTCCAAATATTATACATAGGTTATGACCATTTCAATTTTCTACACCAAATTACAATCTGAGAATATAGATTAGAATAAAACAAACAATTTTAAATTTGGATAGATTGATAGTAAAACTTTCGTAAAAACATGGAACAATCTGAGAATATAGATTAGAATAAAACAAACAATTTTAAATTTGGATAGATTGATAGTAAAACTTTCGTAAAAACATGGAACAAACTTTAAATTCGTAGAATAAAGAATAAAACCACTTAATTTTCGAGCTCAAAAATATCACGTTAACCTCAGCTACATAACCATAGATAGCGCTATCTCTTTTTCGCTCTGCTCTGTTGCCAGATCGTCTTTTAACAATGTAGAATATTATCAATTGATTAACAAAATATTTTATCTTGATTATGAAAATTCATTATGAAATTATTGAAAAATATCATTTATTGCTTAATACAATATATTTTATTATTTCAAACGAGAATGAGCAGTTAATATTACATCAATAAACCTGTATCAGCAACCATCTATAGAAGGCATTGACAAGACAGAGGATCGGCAAAGTTGTTCTCCTATCTTTCTCCACTGCTATTATGACGTGGACTTCACTATAGAGAATGAACATAGTATCGAATTTCAAAATATCGATTATCGATATCGAGATATCGAATATCAGAAGAGATGAACAGACTGAAAAGACAGAGGATCGGCAACGTTGGTCACCTATCTTTCTCCACTGCTATTATAACGTGGATCACTATAGAAAATTAACATAATATCGAATTTCAAAATATCGATTTATCGATTATCGACATCGAGATATCGAATATCAGAAGAGATGAACAGACTGAATAGCGTTTTTATTCATTGTATGCTGGTATACAGTGTTTTCGAATGCATCTTGTATTTTGAGTGTTGTCATCTATTGTTGGGATCTTTCCTCACAGTTTGACAGCTGATTTAATTCGCTTGGGCTTCGTTTTTAAAAGTAGTAATCTCATTAATATGTTGTGTAATTTTTATTGCAACACATTTTGTGTAATAATAGGCACTATATCTAGTTTCGAGTCTTTACCTATAGCAAAAGAGGAAATATAGCATAAGAAGATATTCCATGGTATAGGGTGTCTAAGTTCCAAATTTCACTGTTAACTCAAGCTGATAGTCCAAGTCGATTTCTTCCGTGAAGCTATGTGACGCTGGTAGTCTCTCATATTGTGCCGTTCTTCCATAATGCTCATAATACCATAGAGTGCACTCTTCAGTGTACAGCGAGCAAGTGAAGTTAATTGGGCTTACCTGGCTGGATTAATAATAAAAGCGAAGCCGCAGTGCTTCTACGAGCGCAGATAGTATTCTTCTTCTCCTTCTTCTTCTTCTTCTTCTTCTTCTTCTTCTCTTCTTCTTCTCTTCTTCTTCTCTTCTTCTTCTCTTCTTCTTCTTCTTCTTCTTCTCTTCTTCTTCTCTTCTTCTTCTCTTCTTCTTCTCTTCTTCTTCTCTTCTTCTTCTCTTCTTCTTCTCTTCTTCTTCTCTTCTTCTTCTTCTTCTTCTTCTTCTTCTTCTTCTTCTTCTTCTTCTTCTTCCTCTTACCCTTCTACTTCTTCGTTTTTTTCTCATATACCTTGACTTAATTGTATTACTATAACGGTTGCAAGTCATCTTCACTCAGCGCTTCTCATTTCTCATCACTTACATCAGCTGTTGCATTCAATTACATCAGAAGAAAAGAAAGGAAGAACGAAAAGCAATGGAAAGGATGAGGATACATTGAGAGAGTGAGAAAGAGTGAGTGAAAGGAAGGGATTAGATAAGATTTATTTATTTACGTATGTTAAAATAATTACTGGCTTATATACTAATTTACATTAAATGATGGTAATGCTAATTATTCAACGAATTTTACAAAGTATGAAAAATTGATCAATGAGAATAAAGATTGAATGCAATTAGAATAACGATAATACAATAATGTGATGTAACTTCATAAATCGGCGGTGTTTCAACAAATAATTGTCGATTCTCTAAGAAGGATATAAAATAATAAATATCCTTCCGTTCAACAAACGACCGGGAGAAGAGTGATTGATTGATTGATTGAGTACTTTATTTATGTAGATTACAATATATACTGGCTTATACACTTATATACAATAGCTTACAATACAGCAAAATTATAGATGAATTTACATAATATAGACTAAGCAAATTATAAATGATATGAAAAAGTGAGAGAGAGTTGGAGACAGAGTGAGTGAGAGAGAGTGAGTGTGGAAGAGAGAGAATGAGTAAGAATGAGAATGAATGTTGCCTATGGTAACATTTACAAAAATTGACAATAAAAAATTAAATCAAAGTCGAGAGATGAATAATTATTCAACAGTTCCTCATCAGTATTGATCAATTACAAATATCAAAGAAAATAATATAGTATATATTAAGTCATCAACATTATACTATATCACATTAACAATAGGGAGAAAAAAGAGAGTAAGGGAGTGTGAGAGGAAGGAGTGGAAGGGAAAGTATGAGAGAGTGAATAAAAGGGTGTGGGAGTAAGAGATTAGATTAGATTTCTTTAATTATGTATGGCTTATACACAAATTTACATTAAATGACGGTAATGCTAGTATAGAGCTATATATAGCTCCCCAGCTACATAGTGCTGTAAACGTAGCTTTATGATATCTTTTCTTCGTGGTGTCAATGATCCATACTCACATCAAATATAATGATTTAATTGATTTTAACTTCTTCTTCTCTTCTTCTTGTAGTTCCTATCCGTTTCGGATGTTGGCAACCAGCATGGCAAGCATAATTTTGTCCACAGCCATGCAGAAGAGTTCAGCTGATGTTTTTCCCGTCCATTTTCTAAGGTTATGCAGCCAAGATATTCTTCTCCTTCCAGGACCACTTTTTCCATCGATTTTTCCTTGGATGATTGTCTGTAGTAAAAAGTACCTGGAGTCGTTCCTCATACAAAGAAGATATTCAAACCTGGATTATTATTTGTCTCTGATCAAAACATCCTTTGAAACTATAATTTGGTTGATGATTGAACCATCTGCTTCATTTACCATCTCAATGGCGGAGGTTGGCTATCATAATGGCGATTTTTTCGGTAATTCTTCAATATTATATTTTTAATATGTGAATATTTCCTATTTTAGTTGTAATAATGTGGAATATTTCTTCAATGTTTAGTTTTGAAGCATTTAAATTTGAAAATATACTTTGTGAAAATACTTGAGGACTGAAAATTTTGTGAATTGAAGAAGTACAAGATTCAACCTATTTTGGATTGTGTTATCTAAATTTGGGAGAGGAATAGCACAAGGTTACCTTATTTTTACTTTCCTTGCGCTATTACCATAGGTAAGGAAAGTATTGCTTTCCGAAAAAATTAAGGTACCCCAATTTCCAAATATATATACGTTTCAAGGTCCCCTGAGTCCAAACAAGTGGTTTGTGTGTGTGTGTGTGGTGTGTGTGTGTGTGTGTGTGTGTGTGTGTGGTGTGTGTGTGTGTGTGTGTGTGTGTGGTGTGTGTGTGTGTGTGTGTGTGTGGTGTGTGTGGTGTGTGTGTGTGGTGTGTGTGTGTGTGGTGTGTGTGTGTGGTGTGTGTGTGTGTGTGTGGTGTGTGTGTGTTGTGTGTGTGTGTGTGTGTGTGGTGTGTGTGTGTGTGTGTGTGTGTGTGTGTGTGTGTGTGTGTGGTGTGTGTGTGTGTGTGTGTGTGTGTGTGTGTGTGTGTATGAGTGTATGTGTGCTGGTACACGATATCTCATCTCCCAATTAACGGAATGACTAACTTGAAATTTGGAACTTAATGTCCATAAGGATCCGAAACAAACAATTTCGATCAAATGCAATGATCAAGATGGCGGCTAAAATGGAGAAAGTGTGTCAAAAACAGGGTTTTTCACGATTTTCTCGGAACCGGCTCCAACGATTTTGATTAAATTCATATCTAAAAAAGTCATTGATAAGCTCCATCAACTGCCACAAGTCCCATATCTGTAAAAATTCAAGGGCTCCGCCCCATCTATGCAAAGTTTGATTTTATATTCCCAATTATCAGGCTTCAGATACAATTTAAACGGAAAATTCCATGTGGAAAATATTGAGCATGGAAATCTCTACATTTAATGTCCAGTAACATTTTCACCGGAAATTGAAAATAAGCTCGAAATTCGAGAAAATGTTATTATTTCAATTGTAAATTGTTGGCAGCTGTTGATTCTATTAAATCACTCATTATGAAGAGATAACAGACTTCATGTGTCTTCAGCGTTGCTTTCCGGTCATCAGCTGGCTCAGATCTTTGAACAGTAGACTTGAGATGCGCGTGAACGAAATTAATGTGCGTTAGGTGATCAATTCTCATAACGGCAAAGAAAGTTGTGTGAGTGCGCCACACTAGATTTTATTTTTCTTAACAGCTGGATTGAACCATAGAGTGGAGATATTTGAAGCTGGATTATTTGTCTCTGATCAAACCAACTTTTGAAACTAAATTTTTCATAGTTCCATATATGAACCATAGATGACTGAACTTGGTCAGCTTGGTAGCTTGCTGAATAATATTATGGATTGAATACATCACATGTATTCTTCAAAACACAAAATGGCTTGATGACCCACTAACCCACCTCGCTTTGTTCGATCATTACGGCACAACAATGCACAGCAAACGGCAACAATGCCTTCCTAACAATACTTCCTGTATTATAACAATGGCTATCTATTGTGGAAAGTGACGCCAAACCATTGTCACTCAAACAGGCAAGAGAAGGTCTTGCTATTGAACTCGAAAAATTCAGTACTCTAAATTAATTACATACATGATTCCCATACAATATATGCTGACAGTATGTAGTGAAACTAGATATATATGTGCCTGCGGTCATATAGTCTATATTATGACATCTATAATCAATATCATATAATATATAGTGAGATACACTTAGTAAGTCAGCACCTGATTAACATGGATTTGCTATATTGTTCTGTCATTAGATAAAGTAGATAGTAAATCTATATAAATGAAAATCGAGCCACAAATTTTGACATTTAATAACTTTTCCTCCACCTACTGTCTAAAGTACTTACTTTACTCCCTGAAACCTAATACTAAAGTGTCACTTTTTCGCTCTCGGTAGTAAAAAACAGAAAAACTCCCTAGGGAGTAAAAGTGATTCCATTTAAATAACATGGGGAGCATCTCTATTTGAAATTACATTGTAATAGGTTAGAAGGTCTAAGCTCAGATGAGAAAGCATAATAGAGGTCGTCTGTCATTGAGTCAACTGAATTCAATACCACAACCAAAAATTGATTAACTCATGAAATATATGTTTGTATGATAATTATTATACTCTTAATATTAGTAGATGATAAAAATTTATACAATTTTTAAAATATTTTATTCTATTCAAAATACCAGCCAACAAATATTTTTGATCTGCAATTCAAATCTGAACCGCGTGATCTGGAGTCAGCCATTTTTGGTAGCTGCTCAACTGATATAATTGTTACAACTTTTGCCGATAGATAGCGCAATCGGCAGTGTCAATCAGACGACCAGTTTTTAGGTTTTAGATTTAGGTTATGTTGTTAGGAATCATTGTCACCAATACGTAAGTTATTAGAATGATTTTATTTGCAGTTTCTATAAAAAAATGTAGATGGAGGGAAAATGTTGTGTACATCACGAGCGAAAAATACTTTTTCTCCCTCAGGAAAATTGCTTCAAACTTTTTCCCACAGGGAGAAAATGTCGTACTTTTCACTCTAGATATACAAATAACTATTTTATGTGTGCGTGCACCGAATTTGATGATTTTTTTAGTTGTGAATATCAGAGAAATGCTTCTTTTTAAATTCTTCTATTCTCTAAAATTTAAATTTGTGCATATATTTATTTCGCAGATATAAAAAGTAATGGAATGGAAAAAAGACAGCTCCTTACTATTTCTAACACAAATTGAAAAATACATTCCAAATTTTCATGATTTATTCCTACAACGAAACTGTACAGCTACAAAATGAATTCTATGAATAATATATGAATTTCTCAAGTAATTGAAAACCAAAATGAATTGAGATTACTATTTTAAGAAGCCACATAAATCTACACCAGTTATAATCTCAAGGCGGATCTTACATTACATTATTACAATCTATAGATGTTTAAAATAGAATCCTTCAGATGAAAACCAGGTATGTGCGCATTCTTATCAATTAATTCGTGACATGATTCAATAAACCAGTTGAGTGTACTTATTTTCGCAATTACTCATGAAACAAGTAATGTACTTAGAGAGAATCGCGATAATTAGTCATGAAGCCAGTAAGTGAACTAAGTAAGTACTTAGAGAACCTGTCATCAATTATTATCACAAGTCCTTATAATAGAGATTATTGTTAAGTTGTTTATTTAGAGTGAGTGTTCAAGACTTTATTATATGAACGTAATGATAATAATTATTATTTTTGTAATTATTACGGAATTCTAATAGAACTAGTTTAGTAAAAGTGAAGGTGATGATTTAGATCCATCTTGTTTTAGTTTATTGTTGATTTATGAGTTTATAGTATCGCCAATAGGATGCAAAATAAGACAAATTATCTGCCAATTCAATAAGTTATCATATAAAATTGTATTGTATCCTTGGCTATTGATATTGTTCAATATTAATTCCGTCATTTGAGTGTGTAAAAGTAGGGAAAATACTGTTTTTATAAATTGTGAAGACAATTATTTTGTTTATTGAGACAATTAATTTATTTTTATGAAATTAAAAGACTGTTTTTATAAGTAATTCTGGAGTGAGAGATTTGATACTCACAAAAGAGGTTATGTTCTCTGTTCTTCCCTTAGACCAGTTATAGAATAGACAGGCTGGGAAGTCTAGCCTCTGAAGCCAACATCTACTGCATCTACCGATGCTGACGTCACAATGGGGCGATATGGCAGTAGATGTTGGCTTCATCGACTTTCAGTATGAATATACAATGGGCCGTGTCTATTCCATAACTGGTCTATGGTTCTTCCCTGTAAATAATTGACCGAGCGAAGTGAGGTCTAAGATTCAAGTCGACGGTTTGGCATTTCTCTAAATTGTTTAAATTTTCAAATGTTTGAATGTTTAAATGTTTATATGTTGCGCGTTTACGGCGAAATGCGGTAATAGATTTTCATGAAATTTAACAGGTGTGTTCCTTTTTTAATTGCGCGTCGACGTATATACAAGGTTTTTGAAAATTTTTCATTTCAAGGATAATATAAAAGGAAAAAGGAGCCTCCTTCATACGCCAATATTAGAGTAAAAATCATACTATAGAATTATTCATCATAAATCAGCTGACAAGTGATTACACAGATGTGTGGAGAAGCCAGTCTATTGCTGTATTTGTATAAGGTGTATGGTTACAATCAAATACATTAAAAAGGTATGCATCTTTAAGCTGGGTTTACACCAAAGTTATTAACAAAATGGTTATAACTTAATCCTCATAGATTCTATTAGATTGAACGGAAGTTGGCAAACACATATGTTCATCATGTGTATGATAAGTTATGTTCAATCTAATATAATCTAAAAGGATTGAGTTATTAACATTTTTTTAATAAATTTGGTCTAATCGCAGCTTGAAGGTCTTTGGTTCAATATTTTGTTTTGCAGTCACGGTATTATTATGCGTGCCCATCAGTATCAATATTCTCACATTCGAAAAACTATAAAAGGGAAAAGGAGTTTTACGCCAATATTGGAGTAAAAATCAGACTAGAAAATTATTCATCATAAATCAGCTGACAAGTGATTACACAGATGTGTGGAGAAGCCAGTCTATTGCTGTATTTCCATAAGGTCTATAGTTTCAATCAGGTACTTGTGGATGAGAATACTGCGGGAGGTCTACTGTTCACAGAACTACTAGTATTATATTAATTTCATTGTACTGTATTGTTTTTAGGCACAAGTCTCAGCGGATGGAGGGTGGAGCATGCAGTTCCAATCCTATAAATAGGATATTTTACTGATAAATGAAATATTCAATGAAACCATAATTCCATGAATACATGAACTATGATAAGGTCCACATTACAATTGCATTGATGTTGCTATCCTTGTCTATCATTCGACAGAGCAGATAGTGCTATCCTTTTCTAGCTCAGGTACATTGCCAGATTGGGTTTCAACAATGTAGAGACATAATTGAATAGAATGTAACCTGTGCGCCGCAAGGATTTGATTAGAAGCTTGAAAAAATGAAATCTTGAAGAATTTAAAATAATCTATATCCATCCTTGGTAAATAAAGACTCTATATTATGCTAAATTTTAAGTTATTCAGTCCAGTAGTTGAGACGTGATGATGCGTCATTCGTGAATTTATTCACGAATAAATTCATTCGTGAATTAATGGTAAAGCCTGTGGTACTTTTCTGTAAGTTGGGTAATATTCTGAATGATTAAATAGATAAATAGATAAATTTCCTATCCCGTACGTGTATAAGCCGTTCTTTATAATCTAATCTTCAGATCAAAGATTATAATCTTAATAATCTAATATAATCTTTCCTTTACTATATTTTAGACTAGCAGGTAACCCGTGCTTCGCAAGGGTCTATTAGAAACTTGACAAACTGATAACTTGACCTACTCAAATCTTGAATAATTTAAAATAGTCCTATAATCATCCTAAATGATAAATGGTAAAATAATAAAGAATCTATATGCATTTCAAGTTAATCAGTTGAGTATTTCAGACAAGATGATGCGTTATTCGTGAATTGAAGGAAGGCTGAAGAGAAGGAAGCCTTTTGAACTAGTTTAAAATCAAGGCTATATAATTTTTACTGCTCTCATAATTTTAGAACTACTTGAGCCATCAATGGATGAACTGAAGTTTTATAGTTTTTCATATCGTAAGATTTATAGTGAAATGAAAATTAATGGTTAGTATCTGAGACTAGTTCTAATGAATGAATGAATGAATTCCATTTGCTAAAAACAAAATACAAAAAATAATTATAAGTATATGCTACTGCACTTAAACCAAGATACATAGATTCATTTAATCAGATATAATAACGAAATGATATCCTTTATATTATAAATGATAGTTATAAAATGGAGATTTAATATATGTCCACATGCAAAAGTACAGTAGTTGAGGCAAAAACACCGGCAAAAGGAAGATTCCTTGTGCGCCAGTGTGAGTCGTAAATCAGCTTAATCAGGGATGAAATATATAAACTTGAATTTAGCGTATGAAGTGTTCGAAAATATAATTTATACTATGAAGTAGATTATTGTATAAAAGTCAACGATTGGAAATAATTCAATTTCAGCCATGCCTCTATGGCTCTTTTGTGTTTATTGTTTCGGAAATTATTATGTGGAAATTCACTTTCTAGTATATTTATGAATTTACTGCTAATGTAGTAAAGTTGCCTTCTAAGAAGAGCTGAGTTGGTGTTATATATATTCCATATTTTCTTATTGTATCAGGTCTAAGATTATAATATTTATGTCATCGGCTAGAGGGGAATTATGCTCGTATTTAAAACTGTAATTTGTTATGCAACTAAGATATAACTGTCGTATAGTTTTAACATCAATCTCACTGAACAAAATCTTACTATTATAAGTTCTAGGTCTCTTTAAAATTGTCTTTATGATGAATTTTTGTATCAGAAAAGGGTTTTTAATAAGGGTATCGAAAGTCCCACCCCAAACTATTACCATATCGCATTGGGGATTCTACTGGTGCCGTATATACCTGTTTGCATTCTGAGAAAGATAGAACATTTTTCAATTTATAAAATTTATAAGATAAGTATGTTAGTCTCTTACATAGGAAGTTAACATGGATGTCCCATTTGAGACACTCATCGATCCATATACCAAAGATATTTGAGGTTTGATTTCCTATTAATAATGACAAACAAATAAAATACATGTAATGACAAACAAATAAAAAATCGTGAATTTCCTATCCCGTACGTGCATAAGCCAATACTTTCCTTTATTATATTGTAAACAAATATTGTTAACACATATATTGTTAACAAAATATTCAATCTCAATTATAGAAATGTATTATCCAATCATTGAAAAAATAAATTCTTTTTGACGAATAGAATATAATTGATTATTTTCAGGAAGAATGAACAATTTATCCTTACATAAGATATTCCAGTAACAACTATCCTCTATATAGAAGGCAGTGGCAAGGCAGAGAATTGACAACGCTGTTCTCCTATCCTTCTCCACTGCCATTAAAACGTGGACCTCACATATAGCCCAGTCAATATAGACATAAAATAGAGGGTGTGCTTGCAATTTATATTGTAGTTCTGATTACTTAATATATTATTTGGGTACATATGAGAAGTCCAGAACCAATTTTTCATGCAAAATTTCCTTGTGCTAGATACAGAGGGGCAAAAAACCTCGTATTTTCGGCACATTTTCCAGTTTTCAGCTATTTCTGCCAAATCTCGTAATCGAACAATAAGGAGCATTGTTGCCAGGTGTACCTGGAAATCTATATGAGATAGAGCGCTCTACCTGATCTAAGATTGTAGAGTACAAAAATACGCCCAGAGGGATTTTAAATTATACATCTAAATGATAACAATCGAAAGATATTGTTGATCAAAAACAAAAACTCTTCAAAATTGATTTTTTTCTTCAAATTTCACTCACTTTTGGAAAATCATAACTCAGTACTTATTGGAGATAGAGAGTTCCGAATGATTTCATTTTATTCAGAATTTCATAATCTAGAAAAAAGGCAAGAGCAAATTTTTCTGTCCGATTACGAGATTTGGCAGAAATAGCTGAAAACTGGAAAATGAGCCGAAAATACGAGGTTTTTGGGCCACTCTGTATCTAGCACAAGGTAATTTTGCATGAAGAAATTGGTGGACTTTCATTGTACCCAATCATATATTGAAAAATCAGAACTACAATATAAATTGCATGCACTAATGTATATAGTGACTGGACTATATGGTATTACATTTTATGCAAAATTGTTAAAGATTGCAATACGCACTCAAGATTCTGAAATTGATTGAAAAAAACGGAAGGATGTCTCAAATTTACAAGTGACACACTGCTCATGCGTGGGAACCTAATCCGAAGCTTTTGGAACCCATTCTGATGAATGGATGCTGTGATATCTCTTTCACTCTCTCTCTCTCTATGTATATCTCACATACCCTCTTTCTATCTCTCTCAGTCTCTGCCTCTCCCTCACCCAGAGTTTTTGGAGCCCAATCTGATGGATGAATGCTGAGGTATCACTCTCTCTCACGCTCTCTCTCTTGCTCTCTTCCACTCTCTTTCACACCTCTTCACATACACTCACTCTTTCTCTTTCTGTCTGTCTCTACCTGAGAGAATCGCAAGGTGGCTGACTGACTGCCAGGTGATACAGAGAAGAGAGAGGTAGAGAAAGAGAGAATTTTGGGAGAAAACTGCTAAAAGCCCACTCATAAATAGAAAGCAAAAGCAAGGGTTGCTAGAAGTGTGGGAAAGTTGGTGGAGCACCTTTCCTTTCTTTTTAACATTGTTAAGGGTTGGCAGGTGGTTGAGAATATAAAAATGAGACAAACTCCCTGAAAAAATGGTCGTCATTTATTTTTCTTGACTAGCAAATCAAAAAATTGATGACGGTTAGTTAACTAATGAGATGAGATCCTTGTGTCAATTCTTCATCACAGTTTAAAGTAATGACAGTTAATTAATGTGATGGAATCATTAATCTTTGATCTCCACTAAATACAGTGGTGATTTAGTGAAGTATTCTTATTTAATTTGGTTTTCAACTTTTCTAAAAACGTTCATTAATATTTTGGGATTAAAAATTGGATAAAAATCTTGAAGTGTAAACATAACCTATTTTTGGACAATTTCTATCTAAATTTGGGAAAGGAACAGTTTTGGGCTTCAAGCCTGTTGTTCCCTCCCCAATAATTCATAGTTGAGAATTATATTGAAACCTATGTATCAATGAATAAATAAGAAAATAAATATGTATTCATGTATTCATC
>NC_052506.1:2920827-2970827 GCF_014356525.2 Nilaparvata lugens | reverse complement strand
TTAACCTTCACCTCTTTGGTTCTCCTTTTCTACATGTCCTCTTTCCATTCTTTTCTTTTGCTGTCTTCGTACATCTTCTGCTACTTCTTTTTCTAATTCAAATAAATTTATTTTCCATCTTTACAATATATACAGAGTATGAAACTACCATAGTCACTGAAACAATTACCATATAACTAAAAAATCACAATCATACCCTGAAGACCATTACCTAATTCCCTTTATCTTCATCCCCATCCTCCATTTTGGTAGAGAGTTAGTGGGGAGGATATTTTTAATATTCTTTCCGAAGAATGGACATTGATATGTCCAAAGCTCCGCCAATTTATGTAGATGCATAACAATATGATTATTATCTATAGTTATTATATTACAAATTGCTTTTTCATATCATATACAGTTCAATAATTATTTTTAGTCTATATTATGTAAATTCATCTATAATGTTGCTGTATTGTAAGCTATTGTATATAAGTGTATAAGCCAGTATATATTGTAATCTACATAAATAAAGTACTCAATCAATCCTTTCTTTTCCATACATTCTGATTCTCCCACTTGTGATTCTTTTTCCTTCTCCATCATACTCCTCTTCATTATATTCTCTTGTTCTTTAGTTCAGAACATTTGTCTTTCTCTACCCTCCCAACCACCTGAACAGGAAATGTAAAATCATCAACTGTCAACAGCCTCCACATTTTATAAATTGGATGTGGTCACTTCCCATAATAATATGCTTATTACATGTTAATTGGGTGCATCTGCATTATCAAATTCCCCATTTTAAGTTTAACTCCTGTATTTCATTCTGTTGATTTCATTCTCTGTTAGTTCAGCTTTTAAAACACTAATCATGATACACTCTCCCTTCTTCTCTTCCACAACCTCATCTTTTTTCTTCTTCTTCTTCTCCTTCTTCTCCTTCTTCTTTTCTTCTTCTTCTTCTTCTTCTTCTCTTCTTCTCTTCTTCTCCTTCTTCTTCTTCTTCTTCTTCTTCTTCTTCTTCTTCTTCTTCTTCTTCTTCTTCTTCTTTTCTTCTTCTTCTTCTTCTTCTTCTTCTTCTTCTTTCTTTCTTCTTCTTCTTCTTCTTCTCTTTCTCTTCTTCTTCTTCTACTTAGGATTTAAATCCTATTAATTTCAACACACCGATTTTTCGCTGATTTTTGCGCTGATAACAGCGCTCACACTCACATTCCGGGACGACACGTCACGGTACGATAGGACAGAAAGCTCTATGTTTATTAAGGATTTATTCTAGACATTTTAAATTGATAAATTATTTATTAATTTTTGAGAAAACAGGTCAATGTGACTTACTGAGCACGAGGTCTACTGTTCACAGAACTACTAGTTAGTTCAGCTATCAGTCGAAAGTTTTCAGCTTTCAGTTCAGCTTTCAGCTTTTCATTCATGTTCAGTAACACACTATAATCTTCATACATTCTCCCTTCCCCTCTTCCACCACCGCCTTCTTTTATCTATTTTTAGTTGTTTGTTTTTCATTCGTTGCTCTGTTTGAGGCTAAATTATTTTCGTATATCATATAATTTGTAACTATCCAGTGGTTTGTTCAACGTCATTGGTAGTTTATTTTATATTAGTGGTTTATTAAACATCATTGGTAGTTTATTTTATGTAAGTGGTTTATTCAACATCATTGGTAGTTTATTTTATGTTAGTGGTTTATTCAACGTCATTGGTAGTTAGTGGTTTATTAAATGTCATTGGTAGTTTATTCTATGCTAGTGGTTTATTAAACGTCATTGGTAGTTTATTTTATGTTAGTTGTTTATTCAATGTCATTGGTAGTTTATTTTATGTTAGTGGTTTATTCAACGTCATTGGTGGTTTATTCTATGCTAGTGGTTTATTCAACGTCATTGGTAGTTTATTTTATGTTAGTGGTTTATTCAACGTCATTGGTAGTTTATTTCATGTTAGTGGTTTATTCAACGTCATTGGTAGTTTATTTTATGCTAGTGGTTTATTCAACGACATTGATAGTTTATTTTATGTTAGTGGTTCATCCAACGTCATTGGTAGTTTATTTTATGTTAGTGGTTTATTCAACGTCATTGGTAGTTTATTTTATGTTAGTGGTTTATTCAACGTCATTGGTAGTTTATTTTATGTTAGTGGTTTATTCAACGTCATTGGTAGTTTATTTTATGTAAGTGGTTTATTCAACGTCATTGGTAGTTTATTTCATGTAAGTGGTTTATTCAACATCATTGGTAGTTTATTTCATGTAAGTGTATTCAACGTCATTGGTAGTTTATTCTATGCTAGTGGTTTATTCAACGTCATTGGTAGTTTATTCTATGCTAGTGGTTTATTCAACGTCATTGGTAGTTTATTCTATGCTAGTGGTTTATTCAACGTCATTGGTATTTTATTCTATGCTAGTGGTTTATTCAATGTCATTGGTAGTTTATTCTATGCTAGTGGTTTATTCAACGTCCTTGGTAGTTTATTCTATGCTAGTGGTTTATTCCACGTCATGGTAGTTTATTCTATGCTAGTGGTTTATATTCCAACGTCATTGGTATTTTATTATATGCTAGTGGTTTATTCAACGTCATTGGTAGTTTATTTTATGTTAGTGGTTTATTAAACGTCATTGGTAGTTTATTCTATGCTAGTGGTTTATTCAACGTCATTGGTAGTTTATTTCATGTTAGCGGTTTATTAAACGTCATTGGTAGTTTATTCTATGCTGGTGGTTTATTCAACGTCATTGGTAGTTTATTTTATGTTAGTGGTTTATTCAACGTCATTGGTAGTTTATTCTATGCTAGTGGTTTATTCAACGTCATTGGTAGTTTATTTCATGTTAGCGGTTTATTAAACGTCATTGGTAGTTTATTCTATGCTGGTGGTTTATTCAACGTCATTGGTAGTTTATTTTATGTTAGTGGTTTATTCAACGTCATTGGTAGTTTATTCTATGCTAGTGGTTTATTCAACGTCATTGGTAGTTTATTTTATGTTAGTGGTTTATTCAACGTCATTGGTAGTTCATTCTATGTTAGACGCCATTCACACATTCGCTGTTTGACACACTTGGTGGCCACACTAACTTAAAAGGCTGTGCAAAGGCTGAAAATAAACTTTTTACTGGTGATATTTATCAAAGTTTTTCGATTTGTATATCATTAAGCTATCAAAATGGAAAAGTTTTCTCAGGAAAATTTTTTTTCGATCATTACTTTTTGAGATATGAGCGCCCGAAGTTTAAATTTTTGAGAAAAACATTTCAAATTCGGTAAGAGATAAATCCATGAGATTTAGAGGCTGAATTCTTCATGATATTGTTGATGTAGTAAAATGAAAATTTTCTAAAATATGAATTTTTGAGAAAGTTATTCAATTTACCAAAAATAACTCAAATGAGAGTTATTTTTGGTTATTTTTTGTAAATAGAATAACTATCTTAAAAATTGATATTTTCATAAAATTTTTGTTTTAGTAGATCAACAATACCATGAAGAATCTATCCTTCAAATCTCATGGATTTATCTCCTACCGAATTTGAAATGTTCTGTCCCAAAAATTTAAACTTTAGGCGCTCATATCTCAAAAAGTAATGATCAGAAAAAAAAATTTTCCTGTGAAAACTTTTTCTTTTTGATAGATTGATGATATACAAATTGGAAAACTTTGAAAAATATCACGAGTAGAAAGTTTATTTTCTGCCTTTGCACAGCGGGCGGCTCCGTGATAAAAAAGAAACACTTAGACAAACATGAGGATGGGTTTTGACAAAAAATACACAAACATTTCAATCTGTAAAACAATACATTGGTCCGCAACCCTATCACACAAACCCCCGAGTTTACTGACCCCCATCAGGAAGGAAAAATCACATTCAAGAAATTCCAAGGAAGGAGATTTAAGGAAGAAGAGAAAAAACCAAGGGATTTTTTGAAATGAAAGGGAAATGGACACACCCTTCAACCCAAAAAAACATCCGATTGTTGCGTAACTCTTGCTTTCAAATCAAAATAATGTCCCTGAAAATGGTTGATTTTCATGGTTGTTTGACTGGTTTTGAAATTTGAAAACGTTTCAACTAATGTGATCTTTTAGGGGAGAAGGTATTTCCTTGGTACCCCTCTGGTTTGTTTTCTAAAGGGTGAACTGTATTGAAAGAGTCTCTGTTGTTTATTGAACTAGGAAGGATTGAAGTGAAAGTGGTTATTTTTTGTTGTACCCTTGCCGCTATTGTTTAGTAAGTTTTAGTTTGTTCCTTAAATATGTTCTGAAAAACGCAGAGGTCGTTGACTGTCCATAGCGAAGTGGTAGAGTGGACATTCACTGTCTTTACTTTTTACTCCATTTTACATCCCATCAGTTGATATAGAAGTTCTCATCCTCTCCAAAAAAAAATTCGTCACCCGTCCTCTACCTCACCCCTATTGGAAACAGGTGTGAAAACTAAAATTTGTGTTCCAAAAAAAGTCCAACAAAATTATTATTTAAGCTTTCGGTAAGGAAATGTTCTGATATGAATAAGAAACCCGGTTCCTATTGCAATACATAAAAAGTATGTATTCAAACAGTTTGGTTAAATAGGCAATGATATACATACATGAAAAATCTGGTGTGGCGCACTCACACAACTTTCCTTGCCGTTATGAAAATTGATCACCTGACGCTAGTGTTCGCGCGCATGAGAGTACTATTCAAAGATCTGAGCCAGCTGGTGACAGGACTATAACGCTGGAGACACACGAGGTCTGCTATCTCTTCATAGTGAATGATTTGATAGAATCAACAGTTTGCAATTGAATAATCACATTTTCACGAATTTCGTGCTTATTTTCAATTTTAGGTGAAAATGTTACTGAACATTAATTGCAGAGATTTTCATGCTCAATCTTTTCCACTTGAATTTTTTCGTTCAAATTGTATCTGAAGCCTGATAATTGGAAATCTAAAATCAAACTTTGTATAGATGAGGCGGAGCTCCTGAGATTTTTACAGATATGTGACTTGTGGCAGTTGATAGAGACTGTCAATGACTATATTAGGTATAAATTTCATCAAAATCGTTGAAGCCGTTTTTGAGAAAATCGCGAAAAACCCTGTTTTTGACAACATTTCGCCATTTTAGTCGCCAACTTGAATTGCATTCGATCGAAATTGTTCGTGTCGGATCCTTATATTGTAAGGACCTTACGTTCCAAATTTCAAGTCATTCCGGAGATGAGATATCGTGAACAGAGACGCGCACACACACACACACACACACACACAACACACACACACACACACACACACACAACACACACCACACACACACACACACACACACACACACCACACACACACACTCACTCCCACACACACACACACACACAACACACACACAACACACACACACACACCACACACACAACACCCACACACACACACACCACACACACACACACACTCCACACACACACACCACACACACACACCACACACACCACACACACACACACACACACACACACACACATACAGACCAATACCCCAAAACCACTTTTTTAGACTCAGGAGTCCTTGAAACGTATAGAAATTTAGAAATTGGGGTACCTCAATTTTATTCGGAAAGCAATACTTTCCTTACCTATGTTAATAGGGCGAGGAAAGTAAAAACAGGCCTCCCTTATCCCTCCATATAAGATAAGATAAAATAAGATAAGATAACAACACAGTTAATCATATGTAATACAATAAACAGTTGAACATCGTCATAGAGACTAGTTTGAAATAAGTAGAATAAATTGATAAGTTATGGGTTTACATTCTCCATAAGTCTTTGGAAATGCGCAACATAGGTTCAGAGGTGTTTGTTTACTTTTACTTTCTAGATTATAGTAACATTCTGAAAAATTGTCCCATTATTTCCTATACTCATACAATCAAAAAATCAAAATCAATTTATTTGCCATAAAATACATTACAATTATATGAATTGTCCTCTAAATACAATTTGACTTTGAAAATAATATTTTTGTAATAAAACACAAATGTCAATCAAATTAGTAAAGAAGAAAAGCAAAACATCAAGCTTTTTTATCAATTCGAGGCTCGACTAGCATAAGTTAAGAACTTGTGCGCTACCCGATATAAATTATGCAGATATTTGTAAGACAATAATATAATTACCAAACAAATACATTATTATTACATTTATTCGGGTATAATAGATTATAATAATATTGAACAATAATTGATTTTCGTTGTAGAAAACTCATATCTAGTGAATAGTCCCGATTTCAGTGAAATAATGTAATATAATGATCATAATAAATGTAGTAATAATTGTTATAATGATAATCTAATCCTATAGGCTATTAAAAGAGGAGTAATAAATAGGTAAAGATTTTGAGAAAATCGCGAAAAACCATAATGCAATACAATAATGCGAAGAAATAAAATTCTGGAAACCATGGACAGAGATTCACTAAAAAATTGTACGTATGAGAAGAGAGATGGAATAAAATTGTTGTAATTCATACTTTCATAAAATTGACCGAATTTGAGAGGTTGGAAATCAACATCGAAATAAAATTTGGAAGATATTTTGGGGGAGGGTGAGGGCGCGCTTGTTAGCTCAAGCACTGAAAGTTTAATTTCTGTCAGTTTACCAGCTTTCCCATTCGTGGATGAGATCAAAGAGAAAAATAGCATAAGTAGATATCCCATGGTATAGGGCGTTTATGTCGCAACTTTCACTGTTATTTGAAGCCGATTACTGTCGATTATTGTCGATTTGTACTGTTTTGTTGGGGTGAAAGTGTATGAACGGTACAATATGAGAGACTACCAGCGTCACACAGCTTCACGAGAAAGAACTACATGGACTATCGGCTTGAGGTAACAGTAAATGCTGGGTCATAAATTCCCTATACCATGGGATATCTACTTATGCTATTGTTTCTCTATGGTGAGATTGAGTGCCCTCGCTCTCCCCCAAAATATCCTCCTCTCAAGGACAGCAGAGAATGTCGAAACAGTTCGTGAAATAATTATTATTAAACGAAAATCCTAAATTAATGCTGTAAATCGCATTCCTGACTAGCAATTGGGAGGTACCGGGTTCGATTCGCGGGCTGGCAACTAATTTTTGGATAGTAGTTCTCATCGAATTTCCATCTAGCTGTTAACCCTGTTGTCAATGTCTGCAGTAGCAGAAGTCTTCGGGGTGATTTACTGCATTTATTTAGGATTTTCGTTTAATAATAATTATATATTAATTAGCATTTGAATAAATGCATCCTGTATTTAATTCCGTCTGTAAAAAGTTCGTGAAATGTTCATGAGGAGCCCTAAGAAATCACTGCATCAAGGATCTCGTGGCTTCCATGGTTTGAAACTGAGATCATTCTAAAGAATCGTCACAACAGAGTAACGTGAAAGACCACTTTCACGAGATCCTTTATGCAGTAATTTCTTAGGGTCGATGTCAAACGAGGCAAACGACAGAAGAGTCCTGCGACAGTCGAGACCAGCGACGATAGAGGACTCCTGAAAAAGAGGCCTCAAATGTCGCCTGCGTTAGGCGACAGTCGAGGCTTCTCTAATCTTTGTACAACCCCGACAGTCGAGACCTGCGACGGTAGAGGACTCCTGAAAAAGAGGCCTCAAATGTCGCCTGCGTTAGGCGACAGTCGAGGCCTCTCTAATTTTTGTACAGCCCCGACAGTTGAGACCTGCGACGGTAGAGGACTCCTGAAAAAGAGGCCTTAAATGTCGCCTGCGTTAGTCGACAGTTGAGGCCTCTCTAATTTTTGTACAGCCCCGACAGTCGAGACCTGCGACGGTAGAGGACTCCTGAAAAAGAGGCCTCAAATGTCGCCTCCTGAGGACTATTCAATTTTCGTACACTCCCGACAGTAGAGGCCTACGACTGGAAAACAGTCCTCTACTGTCGCAGACCTCGACTGTCGTCGGTCTCGACTGTCGCGCCCCCATTTCTTAGGGCTTCTCATGAACATTTCACGAACTCTATCAACATTCTCTGCTATCCTTGACGTTGATAGTCTTCCTGATCGTCTTGCATCTGCGACACTCTTGTTGTTAGTAATTTGGAATGACAACTTTCAATAGTTTTTTGCATACATGGATGCCTCGTTCAGCCCTCCACCACCTTTGTACTCGCACCACAGATCCTCAGACCTAAAAACGAGCTGCTATTTTGGCTCGTTCTTCAACAGTCAAGAGAGGGAGCATTTGTAAACTGAAACAAATTTGAATTGGTGTTGTCAGTGAGCTGAGGTTGTCAGTGAGTGCTCTATCTAACAAATAATGTAGTTCTAACAGAATTGGTTCATAAATAAAGAAATTATAGCTGTATAAAAATAGGGATTGACTCATTAGACACTCTGTAGATGGAAATTCAATGTGCGCTACTATTCAAAATGAATTGACCGAGCGAAGTGAGGTCTAAGATTCAAGTCGACGGTTTGGCATTTCTCTTAATGTTTAAATGTTTATACGTTGCGCATTTACGGCGAAACGCGGTAACAGATTTTCATGAAATTTGACAGGTATGTTCCTTTTTTAATTGCGCGTCGACGAATATACAAGGTTTTTGGAGATTATGCATTTCAAGGATAATATAAAAGGAAAAAGAAGCCTCCTTCATACACCAATATTAGAGTAAAAATCAGACTATAGAATTATTCATCATAAATCAGCTGACAAGTGATTACACAGATGCGTGGGGAAGCCAGTCTATTGCTGTATTTCCATAAGGTCTATAGTTTCAATCAGGTACTTGTGGATGAGAATACTGCGCAAGGTCTACTGTTCACAGAACTACTAGTTATTTGTCAGCCAGGGATGACCATTTCCAGTATCAGGCTCCTGAAATGAACTCACTTCAAACCAATCGAAGTCCTAACATTTTTGTCTCTACAGAAGATGCTCACAAAAAACAGGTAAAGAGAAGAAGAGGTGAGAAAGAAGAAAGGAAGGAAGGATGTAAAAAAGGACAAGAAAAGGGAAAATTGAAAGAGTTGTCAGTTTGGCATGTGGCCATTAGTGAGGCATATCTACCCAGAATAGAGAGAGGCTGTTATTTAAGTGGCGCTTTTATTTATGTGAAGAAAGGACTTTGAGGACCCCTTACCAATTTTCTGGACCTTTGTTTTCTCTCCACGTTTCCTTTCGAAGGTCGTTGACATTTTTGATTCTTTCCTTCGTACAATTGGGGCTTTTTCCTTCCTTTTATTCATTGATTTATTCATTTATTGGATAGAACGATACAATAGTCGGAATTTATTTTACTATCTTTGAACTTAACTCGATCAATTGACCGAGCAAAGTGAGGTCTAAGATTCAAGTCGACGGTTATGCATTTCTCTTTATTTTTATATTTTTATATTTATGTTTTTATGTACCGCATTTCTAGTGAAACGCAGAAATAGATTTTAATTGACATTTTTGATTCTTTCCTTTCTTACAATTGGGGCTTTTCCTTCCATTTATTCATTGATTTATTCATTTATTGGATAGAACGATACAATAGTCGGAATTCGTTTTACTCTCTTTGAGCAAAGTGAGGTCTAAGATTCAAGTCGACGGTTTTGCATTTCTCTTTATTTTTATATTTTCTTATTTTTATATTTTTGTTCATATTTATGTTTTTATGTACCGCATTTCTAGTGAAACGCAGAAATAGATTTTAATTAAATTCGACAGGTATGTTCCTTTTTGAATTTCGCGTCGACGTATACATACGGTTTTTTGAAATTTTGCATTTAAAGGATAATGCAAAAGGAAAAAGAAGCCTCCTTCATACGCCAATATTAGAGTAAAATCAGACTTGAGAATTATTCATCATAAATCAGCTATGTAGTGGACTATAGTACTACCCGTTCAAGAACATCGAACATCTTGAAAATGAAGTATCTTTCCATCAACGTTATAGTAGACAGTTGACTATAATACTACCCGTTCAAATACATGGAACATCTTGAAAATGTATCTTACATCTATACTTTCTTTGTTTTCACTTTTGAAATTTTGCATTTTAAGGATAATACAAAAGGAAAAGGAGTCTCCTTTGATCGTCAATATTACCGTAAAAATCAAACTTTAGAATTATTCATCATAAATCAGCTGTCTAGTGGACTATAGTACTCCCCATTCAAAAACATCGAACATCTTGAAAATGGAGTATATTTCCATCAACTTTATAGTAGACAGTTGACTATAATACTACCCGTTCAAATACATTGAACATCTTGAAAATGTATCTTTCCATCAACGTTGTAGACAGTTGCAGCCAGACCTGATAACAGTGCTCACACTCACATTCCGGGACGACACGTCACGGTACGATAGGACAGAAAGCTCTATGATTATTTAGGGTTTTTTCTAGACATTTCAAATTGATAAATTATTCATAAATTTCTGAGAAAACATAACAACAGTTCAATGTAACTAACTGAGCGCGAGGCCTACTGTTCACAGAACTACTAGTAGTTCTGTGATTCTGTGACCAGTTGGACTACACATCACTTAGAGCACTCTATGTTTATCTTCCATAATATATATAGAAGCGAAATGGTACTCACTCACTCACTCACTGACTGACTGACTAACTCACTCACTCGCATAACTAAAAATCTACCGGACCAAAAACGTGCAAATTTGGTAGGTATGTTCAGTTGGCCCTTTAGAGGCGCACTAAGAAATCTTTTGGCAATATTTTAACTCTAAGGGTTGTTTTAAGGGTTTAAATTTCGTCTTTTAGCATGTATATTCTTCTTCTCCCAATCTCTTAATTATAATTGAAATTGCCATATTATAATGTTACTATAGAACTATAATCTAGATAGAGTAACTCTTCGAAACAGTTGTTAACTGGCAACTAAATTAATAATTTTGTCAGGTTAGCATTAAGTTGAGTTGACTCTGTTAGGTTGGCACCAAGTTGAAGATTTAAATGCATTTGTCACGGAAAAATTGATTGGGCACTGCTACTTCAATCCTGGGAATATCATATTACTAGCCGTCAGGCTCGCTTTGCTCGCCATATCCGTTTAGCCAGACGTTTAGTCTGGACCCCCGACTGGATTGTCCTAACATATGATAAAAATGCTCAAATGAAAAATGCTGATCTTATTCCTGGACGATCCAGTCGGGGGTCCAGGGGGCGAAGCTCCCTGGCTAGACGGATATGGCGAGCGAAGCGAGCCTGACGGCTAGTTTAGTATATTTTCTAGATATTTCAAATAATTGATAAATTATTCATAAATTTTTGAGAAAACATAACAACAGGTCAATGTAACTAACTGAGCGCGAGGTCTACTGTTCACAGAACTACTAGTAGTTCTTTGACCAGTTGGACTACTAAACACATCATGCAGAGCATTCCGTTGCTTGTCGAATGATACAGTATCTCGTTGGGTTGTATCATGTTTGCTGCCAGCGCTATCTAGCTTCACATTCTGCAACTACATAAAGCTTTTCTCTACTCGTTTTTTCGTCGCTGCAACTTTGATCACTGCTTTTCATCAAATTTAGAGATAACTTTTGCAAATTTGACTATCAACAAACTATCTCTGATGTGTGAAGTGATCTGGAAATGAATATCAATCCAGTTGGCATTGGATTTGTCACTTATAATTGACTTTTTAGATACTGCTTCTCGCCAGAGTTTTTTGGAAATTTCTGTTCAGCTGCACCTCACATCATAGAAACACTTATTTTGGTTTAATTGCAAAATTAATTCTTCGAATTTGATTTTTTGGAGGATCATTGTGATTTAGAGTAATTTTATGATTACTTTCACGACGATTCCATACCTTTCTCAATAAAAGTCTCAGTTGCACATAAGCAGGTGTAACTTTTAAGTTTAATAAAAGGTTTATCAATCAGACCTTTATTTAGAATTTAAACGACTTTTGAGTTTGAGCAACCGCGTCATAGTCTTTCTTCTATTCCTGATTAAAATTATTTTATTGTTGAAAGTACCTACTGATTACCTTTACAGTTACAGTATAACTTCTTTCCAATAATACTTATCCTATCATATTGAGCGAGCAATTTCTGTATATTTATATCTGATTATTTATGTTCAACGGATCTCGAGAACGGCTCTAACGATTTCCTCGAGATTTGTAACATAGTAGGCTTATGATATAAAGATTCGATTGCACTAGGTCTCATTCTTGGGAAAACTCGCTGAACGACAATGAAAGAATAATTCATCCATGGAAAAAAGATGATAATTTCGTGGTCTCTCGATAACAGAAGATGCGTGTGCCAGTGTGGGAGAGAGACAGAATTATTTCCAGCTGTGTAATCATAACCAATCAGCGAGAAATTTTATCTAGCTAGACAATTTAATCGACTTGATCAACATAATCTAATTTGTTGACATGACATGATAATCCTCCTAAAATAGAGTATAACATAATTTTCAAAGTTGATCATTATTTGACAATTTCAAGTGGTTTGTAAGTGCTATTTTGTTATTCAATTTGGTTTGTAAATAATCTAAATTAGAACTTTTTGTTTTCAAATGTTTGAACAGAAAATTGAACCTAAATTCAAGTGTATGGAACATAACCTACTTTCTGGACTATTTGTATAGTGTATAAATCCAAATTCAGGAAAGAAACAGTTTAGGCTGTGCCTGTTAGTACTTCCCCAATCATTTTAAAGAGTTGTGTTCGGTTTATCAAAAGTCAATAAATAAATAACGAGCGAAGCTCGGTGCCCCGATATTATTAATAATAATATTAATATAACTAGTATTTCTGTGTTCCATATGTTGTAGAACATATGAATCCATATTGCACGAAAACGTCTTCAAACCACTAATATGAGGCCTATTTATTATACCAAATTGGAATACTAGTTAAGGTTGTTACACAATTATCATTATATAATATTATGGTTACACAGAATAACGGGAACTTTTAAAAACGCCATAAAACATTTGATAAAACATTTGATAAGGATAAAAATGATTTTTCGCCCCACTTGGATGTAATGAGGTGGTTTTCGTGCATCATATGGAGGCCGAAAATGATTGTTTTCTGACCAGGCCGGTAAAAGTTTTACAGCCCTAGGGCTGTAAAATAACCTTGAAGTCAGCTGATTCTGATTTGATGAGAACGTGTTTACAAAATGGTTTATGAAACGGAATCAGTTTATGCTTCTAGAATTGAATAAGTATTCTGCAATAAGATACTATCATTCTATTTGGATGAATAAAATTCAGATAAGATATACCCTTTTATAAACTATTCAAATTCGATTTTCAGAGTAGGATAGAACTTCTAACCTAAACTTCCGAAGTCAACGACAACAAGCATTGTTGACGTTGACATTCAGATTGGCCAAATTTCAAGTGTGTTAAAACAGCTGATCAAAAAACTTCATTATTTGTGTTTATTATTCATAAGAGTCAAAACATTTATAATAATATCATCTTATTGTCATTTGGAAGAATAAAAAGTATAAACTCAAACTCTTACATAATTGAACATAATCTTTTTGGTTATTTAGACAAATCAGAATAAAAAATAAAAATACTTGGAAAATTTCCTAATATTCAGATTACCTCAGATTTGCTAGAGCTATGACCTTCCTGTTTTGCTTTCGAAAGTGCCTAATAAACAATTATTCTCATATTTATTGTTTATTTTCTGTGTGGCGAAAAATAACGTTCTCACCATGGGCAAAATGTTTTTCCGGCTCTCAATCTTTTTAGTCCTCGGCCTACGGCCTCGGACTTGAAAACCGATTTCGAGCCGGAAAAGTCTCATTTTCGGCCCTAGGTGCGAAATATACTATTATTAAAACTAATGTAAAGTTCAAGACTTGCCATTTGAGAAATATTTATAACATCTATCACTTTTTGACAATTACTTCTTCAAGATGGCTTCCTCCTGAACGAATACACTCTTGAAATCTGTGTTGACGATTCCTCATTGATCGCTGCAACATCTGCGTTTCCTGGATAATTTCATTTACAATTCACAATTTCATTTAATTTATTGTATGAAATACTATAATCATAATACAATTATGACATTGGGGGAAAAACTAGGCTGAGCCTGTACTATTTCTCTACAAAAATTTTGATAAAATGTTAATGTTGTCCAAAAGATAAGGTTATGTTATCACACATTGCTTCGTTACTTGATTTTCGGTCCAGGAATGATGATTTAAAATTTTGAATTTTGAAGGTTGATTTTATTCTCTAAATGGATCACAGGATGTATCACAATAAATTAAAAACTTTAGAAATATTGCACTTATTTAAAAAAGTTTAATACAAAATCAAAAACCTACTCACTATAAATGTTGAAAGTGAATAAATTGAAGGGAAAACTAAAAATAAAAGAGGTGACAGGTAAAGTGGGAGAAGAGAATTCTGGAAAAGACGTAGAAAAACAGAGAAAGATAGAGAAGAAGAAGAAGAAAAAAGAAAAGGAGAAGAAGAAGAAAGAGAAGATAAAGAAGAGCAATCTTCAGTTTCTGATAAGATCCTATCTATGTTGATGCAGACGCGCTTGCTGGCTGCAAGAGGACACTGACGGACAATGACCCTGGAAGAAGGAGAAGAAGAAGAAGAAGAGGGGAAGAGAGTGGTGAAGAGAACGAGTGGTGAATGAAGAAGAACGCAGCGCGGAAATGGACGGATTCGGTCTTCCTGTATTCCTTATTGCGGTAGTCACGTACTGGCCTCATTATATTATGGCACAGACACCAATGCGCGGGAAGAGAAGAAGAAGAAGAGGGGAAGAAGAAGAAGAAGAAGAAGAAGAAGAAGAAGAGGAAGAAGAAAAAAGAAAAAGATTGATTGAGTACTTTTGATTGATTGATTGAGTAATTTATTTATGTAGATTACACTATATACTGGCTTATACACTTATATACAATAGCTTACAATACAGCAAAATACAATATACTTTCTTTATAGATGAATTTACATAATATAGACCAAGAAAATAATTATTGAACTGTATATGATATGAAAAAGCAATTTGTAATATAATAACTATAGATGGTAATAATATTGTTATGCATCTACATAAATTGGCTGATCTTTGGACATATCAATGTCCATTCTTCGGAAAGAATATTAAAAATATCCTCCCCACTAACTCTCTACCAAAAGGTGGAATGAGAATGAGAGAGATATGGGAGAGAAGAAGGAGAAGAAGATGAAGAAAGAGTTGAAGAGGATGGTGGAGAAGAAGGAGAAGAAGATGGAGAAGGGGATGCTGGAGAAGAAGGTGAGGAAGAGAGTGGAGAAGAAAGTGGAGAAGAAAGAGGAGGAGAAGAAGATGGTGAAGGGGAGAGGATAGGGGCGGAGAAGAAAGTGGAGAAAAAAGAGGTGAAGAAGATGGAGAAGGGGAGAGGATAAGGGTGGAGAAGAAAGTGAGAAAAAGGAGAAGAAGACGGTGAAAAAATTCGAGAAGAGGGAGGAGAAGAAAGTGGAGAAAAAAGAGGAGAAGAGGATGGAGAAAAAAGTCGAGAAGAAGGCGGAGAAGAAGATGAATAAGAAGGCGGAGAAGAAGGAGGAAGAATGAGGGTGTGAGGAAGACAGAAAAAGGAATTCCAGTCGTTTGTCCGTGACAAGAAAACGTCACGTAGTGACTAAAATCACGTCCTTTTGCAATAATGTCTACGTCACGCTAGTCTTGCAATCCTCTTCTAATAATGACAATAATATTTTGTTCGTTATAATAAGCACTGCAGATCATTTCTGGACCATTAAAACTACTTTAATTGCATTTTCAGTAACCATAATTATAGTAATTTGATAACTGATAATGATAGTGTACGTCCTATAGGATTTAATCTTTAATTTTGGGTTAACCTTCTTTAATCAACCCTTAAAATTTCCCTATCGGCTGGGGTAGTAATTATTATTCAGTTCATATTCTGATGAATAAGCTAATATCGGGGCACCGAGCTTCGCTCGTTATTTATTAATTGACTTTTGATAAATCAATTCTTAAAATGATTGAGGAAGTACTAACAGGCACAGCCTAAAACTGTTTATTCCCCGAATTTTGATTTATATACTATAAATAGTCCAGAAAGTAGGTTATGTTCCTTAACACTTGAATTTAGGATCAATTTTCTGTTCAAACATTTGAAAACAAAAAAGTTCCAATTTAGATTATTTACAAACCAAATTGAATAACAAAATAACACTCACTAATCACTTGAAATTGTCAATTAATGATCAACTTTTAAAATTATGATATACTCTCGTTTAGGAGGATTATCATGTCATGTCAACAAATCAGATTATGTTGTCGATTTAAATTATCTAGCTAGATGAAATTTCTCGCTGATTGATTATGATTACACAGCTGGAGATAATTCTGTCTCTCTCCCACACAGGCACACGCATCTTCTGTTATTGAGAGACGACGAAATTATCATCTGTTTTCCAAGGATGAATTATCCTTTTGATGCCGTTCAGCGAGTTTTCCAAAGAATGAGACCTAGTGCAATCGAATCTTTATATCATAAACCTACTATGTTCCAAATCTCGTGAAAATCGTTAGAGCAGTTTTCGAGATCCGTAAAACATAAATAAACAGATATAAAAATAGCCACATACATTCAGAAATTGCTCGCTAAATATAATGGGATAACGTGGTCCAAGATATGATCGCAGTGGAGAAAGATAGGAGAACAGCGATGCCGATTCTCTGCTCTGAACTGCCTTCCGTAGAGGACAACTGATACCGATATATCTGGTAACATGAGTTATTCATTATTGACTGTTCATTCTTCCTGTTTAAAAAAAATTTATTGTATTTTATTCGTCAAGAATAGTTATTTGTGCAACTAGTGCGCAAAGTGACAGTTTGCTGCACCGAAAGAAACGTTTACGTAAATGATGATTATTTAATTATGATTTAGATGAACATTATTCTTGTTTTGGATTTCTAGATTGGGATTTTATCATAAATGTAGGGTAGCCATTGAAATGATTCTCATCTAAATCTAACCACAGTCATTGTTACCAACATAATTTTTGTTTTCGTGCACTAATCCTCCATTTAACCCACCAACTACTTTGTGTTGCCATGTTGCAAATCTGGAGTGCAGAAAAGATTTTTCCCGCACTAGAGCGGAAAAGTGAATCTTTGCGTTCTGTAATCAGTGCAGGAATCGTCACTTTTCAAGGTAACTGTAGGAAAAAAACTATTTTTCAATAATTAATGATAAGTGTTCAGACTGAGATTGAATATTTTGTTAACTAATTATCATATTTCTCCATTGTTGGAGAAAATGAGAAGAATTCATTGTTAAATACGTTCTGGGACGTTGCAGAGCTAGAAATGATAGGGCTATCCACTTTGTCCAATGATAGGCAAGGATAGCAACATCAATGTTAATCAAACTATGATGTGGACCTGTTTATAGGTAGTCGAGAGGCCATCACAGTCCAAACTTCGCCACGCTAACAAAAGTGAAGATACATTGAAAACCTCTACTTTGTTTCTCAATGAAAGTGAATTAGTATAGTAAGATTCTGACATGAAGTCAGCACTTGATTAACATTGGTTTACTATACGTGTCTATCATTGGACAAAGTAGATAGCTTTATCCTTTTCCAACTCCCCACCGTTGCAATAGTGTTTTACGTCACATGGACGGGAAGGGGCCTTTTGCAGGCGAGAATGATGATTCTAGTCGAGGCGTTAGCCGAGACTAGAATCTTATTCGAGCACTGCAAAAGACATTCACGTCCAAGTAACGTACACTGTTTGTTGTCATAAGAATCTAAAGCAGAATAAATGAGAAATAGGAAACATTACCTGCTTGTGCTTAAGGTACTACATGCATTCTATAAGCATAACCTAGATTATAAATTCTGAATCAGGAATTTTGTGGAAGTTGACAAAACTTCCACCTGGAGCGCTGAAGGTGTTTTTTTTTGTAGCAGTTTTGCTGTTCCTATTTCGGAACTAAGAAACATACTCGACTGTAAAGAAAACATAAATGATTTCATTACAGCAGAGTATGCCGTAATGAGAATCATATGTTTACTTGTTCTGCAAACAGCTGTTTACCGGCTTGATTTCATGCATGGAAAACAGCTGAGATTGAATGACTAGGACGAAATAGTTATTTGTATATCTAGATTGAAAAGTACAACTTTTTCTCCCTGTGGGAAAAAGTTTGAAGCCCGAGGCAAAGCCGAGGGCAACAATTTTCCTGAGGGAGAAAACATATTTTTCGCTCGTGATGTACACAACATTTTTCCTCCATCTACATTTTTTATAGAAACTGCAAATAATATCATTTTAATGACTTACGTATTGGTGACAATGTTTCCTAACAACATAATCTAGAATCTGAAACCCAAAAACCGGTCGTCTGATTGGCACTGCCGAGTGCGCTATCTTCGGCAAAAGTTGTAACAATTATATCAGCTGGGCGTCTACCAAAAGTGGCTGACTCCAGATCACGCGGTTCAGATTTGAATTACAGATCAAAAATATTTGTTGGCTGGTATTTTGAATAGAATAAAATATTTTAAAAATTGTATTAATTTTTATCGTCTACTAATATTAAATAAGAATATAATATCATACAAACAATCATACAAACATATACTTCATGAGTTTATCAAATTTCTGGTTGTGGTATTGAATTCAGTTGACTCAATGACAGACACCTCTATTATGCTTTCTCATCTGAGCTTAGACCTTCTAACCTATTACAATGTAAGTTTTGAAATAGAGATGCTTCCCATGTTATTTAAATGGAGTCACTTTTTCTCCCTAGGGAGTTTTTCTGTTTTTACTACCGAGAGCGAAAAAGTGACACTTTAGTATTATGTTTCAGGGAGTAAAGTAAGTAATTTAGACAGTAGGTGGAGGAAAAAATTGTTTTTCTACAACTACGTGTAAAGAAAGAATTGACATACTCAATTCTCCTCGTAAAACAGCTTATTTCTGAGGAGAATCTACTTTTTCGCTTGCTTACCATCTGCGCATGCGCTAGATTTTCTTTACGCTCGCAAAACATTCGCGCATGCGCAGAAGAGTCCCTTTACGCTCGCTAATCAGCTGATGGTAAGCAGCTCGCCAAAGACAAACCACTCTCGGTCAGATCTTAACCTAAAAAGTCGGTAATTGTACCGATTCTACAGCCATTATGGATATCAGTGTAGACGAATTATTATAAACTCCGCCAGATATAAGTGATTTAACAGGTTTGTGCAGTTGTAGAAAAAATTTGTATGTAATTCGCGCGTAATGCTTCTTTATCGCTCTTGCAAAATCATCACACTCCGCAATACAGTCGCAATAAAGTCGCGCATCACGCTCTTAATACATAAATAGCTATTGTAGGTAATGAACCAACAGAACATCTATAGGTAATAGGTAATGTATAACAGAATATCTAATTTCCATCATGATGATATATTATAAAATCATGGAAAACTAAACTGTCATGATCAAAATAATCATGAAATGGTACCTTTCTTTCGCTCTTTTCTCATTTCCCATTCCTTTCCATTCACTTTTTCTTTCTCCAATCTTTTTACTTTGTCACTCCTCGTTCCTGTTATATCTTTCAACTTCATCCTTCTAAGGCCAAGTATTATGTTCAAGTGCTGAAGACGAGGATACCCTTTATACCCTTTCTGAGAATGAACATTTAGGGCCGGTTTCCGAGCTCAGGATCTAGCTGAGTCCTGGACTTTAAACAGCTGGAGCCAGAAAATTGGCTTTCCAAAACAGGGCGTAGTCGCAGCTTTCATAACAGTAGTCGTACTTTTCATTTTCTCATTTTTATAATTGGAAACGTTTTTCCTTGACGAAATTAGATAGACATTCCTGAGTAATTCAAAAAAGCTGAAACTACACACTATTTTCTCTTTTATTTTATTTTGTGTTCAATTTTCTAGTTTTTCGAAATTAAATTCAAACGTGACTATGACAATGAAACCAATTTTCTGACTCCAGCTCTTTAAAGTTTGCTACTACATCCCGTTTTGGAAAACCAATTTTCTGACTCCAGCTGTCTAAAGTCTGCGACTACGTCCCGTTTTGGAAACCCAATTTTCTGACTCCCGCTGTTTAAAGTCTGTGACTACGTCCCATTTTGGAAAAGCAATTTTCTGACTCCAGCTGTTCAAAGTCTGCGACTACGTTCCGTTTTGGAAACCCAATTTTCTGACTCCAGCTGTTTAAAGTCTGCGACTACGTCCCGTTTTGGAAAACCAATTTTCTGACTCCAGCTGTTTAAAGTCTGTTACCATGTCCCGTTTTGGAAAACCAATTTTCTGACGCCAGCTGTTTAAATTCTGTGACTACGTCCTGTTTTGGAAAACCAATTTTCTGACTCCAGCTGTTTAAAGTCTGTTACTATGTCCCGTTTTGGAAAACCAATTTTCTGACTCCAGCTGTTTAAAGTCTGTTACTATGTCCCGTTTTGGAAAACCAATTTTCTGACGCCAGCTGTTTAAATTCTGCGACTACGTCCCGTTTTGGAAAACCAATTTTCTGACTCCAGCTGTTTAAAGTCTGTTACTATGTCCCGTTTTGGAAAACCAATTTTCTGACGCCAGCTGTTTAAATTCTGTGACTACGTCCCGTTTTGGAAAACCAATTTTCTGACTCCAGCTGTTTAAAGTCTGTTACTATGTCCCGTTTTGGAAAACCAATTTTCTGACGCCAGCTGTTTAAATTCTGTGACTACGTCCCTTTTTTGGAAAACCAATTTTCTGACTCCAGCTGTTTAAAGTCTGTTACTATGTCCCGTTTTGGAAAACCAATTTTCTGACGCCAGCTGTTTAAATTCTGCGACTACGTCCCGTTTTGGAAAACCAATTTTCTGACTCCAGCTGTTTAAAGTCTAGTACTTAGCTAAATCCCGAGCTCGGAGACCGGCCCTTAAAGGTCCAAACTTCACCGTTTTATGTGAAAACATTACAATACCTCAATATTATCATATTTCTTCGCTCAATATTATTGTGAAACTCTTCAGGTTAATATGATTTATCATATTTTTCGCATATTTCATCATATATTTATTTGCTCAATATTACTGTAAAACTCTTTATGTTTATATGATTCATTATTTCATATTTCTCTTACTGGTAAATTATTTGAAACGCTAGAACGTGAGTTTAATTTTGTTTTGTTAAACACATGAATAAAGGAAACCGAATCCTACAGTTTTCTCTCTTCGCTTGTCTTCTTCATCCATTTCCTTTCTTGCAGCCACATCTTGTGAACAGGTCTCAACTTCTAGGAAAACGATATTTATAAGGAAAAAGTGATTCCTGGTAGAAAAAACATCGAAATTTACTCCAATCTGTCAGCATTCCTTATGAATAAAATCAATACTTCCCATTGAATCAATACTGACAGTTTAAAATAAATCCCACTATAAAACCATTTATTAGCTTCTACATCTTTTATAGGCTCTTTATCCTCGTTTTCTCCTTCTCTTCTTCTTCTCCTTCTTCTTCTTCTTCTTCTTCTTCTTCTTCTTCTTCTTCTTCTTCTTCTTCTTCTTCTTCTTCTTCTCTTCTTCTTCTTCTTCTTCTTCTTCTTCTTCTCTTCTTCTTCTTCTTCTTCTTCTTTTTCTTCTTCATCTTCTTCTTCTTCTTCTTCTTCTTCTTCTTCTTCTTCCTTCTTCTTCTTCTTCTTCTTCTTCTTCTTCTTCTTCTTCTTCTTCTTCTTCTTCTTCTTCTTCTTCTTCTTCTTCTTCTTCTTCATATTCATCTTCTTATTCTTAGTAAGTTTCAAGTAAATATTATTGGAATCTACGCAGTTTTTTCTTGTAGATGATAAAACTGGATATAATAGCTTTATTCCTGGAGCTGTACCATATTATTTTAGCATACTTGTTTGGTTTTCCCTTGTTTTACGGGACTATTCGATATAATTTAATTCATCGTTTATGAATGACGTCCAATCTTATTTTCAACTAGAAGGTAACCTGTGCTTCGCAAGGGGTCCAATTATAAACTTGACCTGTTGGAATTTTGAAGAATTTAAAATAGGCTTTCTGCTTACAACATCAAATTTCGGGGTGGTTCACAGCATTTTCTTTATTTTGATTTATGTTTAATAAAAATCATTTGTTCGTTAGCATTCCAACAAAAACAATCTCTCAGCAAGATATTGTTTTCTGCTAGATGATGAATTTAATATCGCAATTTGTTTTTGAAACTTATTCTCCAACTTCACAACTTCATCAATATTTCTCCAACTTCTCTTGATGCAAGAGGAAGAAAAAAGTTTTCCACCGTAGAGTCAACGAACATGTGACCTACTTAGCGGTCGGGAAACAACTTGTTCCCCCTCCACCAGATTCTCAAAACTCCCCCCACCCACTACACCTCACACACACACACATACAGACACACACACACATGCGCGCGTTCCATAGGTGCTGGTGACTTCAACAACAACAACAACAAGACACCAACAAGTCAACTTCAAGACGTCCAAATGTGGTTTCGAATGTCTGTCTGTGGCTGTCCATCGTTGATATAGTATGTAGTTGACTAATCAACGTATTTATGTATGTTTAAATTCAACTAGTTTATTGTTAAACTTGTTTTTCATCATTGATATAATATGTAGTTGACTAATTGACCGAGCGAAGTGAGGTCTAAGATTCAAGTCGACGGTTAGGCATTTCTCTTAATGTTAAAATGTTTATATGTTGCGCATTTACGGCGAAACGCGGTAATAGATTTTCATGAAACTTGACAGGTATGTTCCTTTTTTAATTGCGCGTCGACGTATATACAAGGTTTTTGGAAATTTTGCATTTCAAGGATAATATAAAAGGAAAAAGGAGCCTCCTTCATACGCCAATATTAGAGTAAAAATCAGACTATAGAATTATTTATAATAAATCAGCTGACAAGTGAGATTACACAGATGTGTGGAGAAGCCAGTCTATTGCTGTATTTCCATAAGGTCTATAGTTTCAATCAGGTACTTGTGGATGAGAATACTGCGTGAGGTCTACTGTTCACAGAACCACTAGTCAACGTATTTATGTATGTTGAAATTCAACTACTTTATTGTTAAACTGGTTTATCCATCGAAACATCGAAAATTGTAACAATAATCAAAAACATTTAGAAATCTCCCAGTCATTGCTCTATGATATGTAATTGTATTGATAAATGAAAAAATTACATATCTAATACGATTAATAACGTATCTTCGCATGGAATTCAATTAGGTGATTGACAATTAGGTGATTCAATTGTTTTACTTATAGTATGTGTTAAGAGAGCAATTATGGAATATTATCCTTGTGCTCTTATATGTCTCTTAAATAAATAAATAAACTTGTAGATAAGAGCCTCCAGACAGAAAAACAAAACAATAATGATTGTTTTATCAATAGTTTTCCGTCTCAAGGACTCCACATAGCAGAAGGCCCTCCCAGTAAAATGGTAAAACATAGTTTTCGAAATCGATTTCTAAACTGATAAGAGACATGGGTTGATTGTTGTCAATTTTCCATAAACTTGTCATGATTGTTTTTTTAACTGTTTCCAGAAAACATTTGTAGATCGGAATAGCAGTTGAATCGTTGAAAACTGAGGAAATATCCAGTTGAATCAACGCCCTTTTCTAACACCAGACGGAACGAATTGTTCTGAAGTGTTGTTAGCTTCCCAGGTATCTCAGTTGCTATTGAAACTGTTCAAATCAAATCCATTTATTGCCAACGACAAGTATAGGCCACGTCATAGAAATACAATCATTGTTACTGATGTACATAATATCACCATTTCATCACAATTTTAAAAATTATTCATATTAAAGCTAGAATATTCATTCAGATTGTAAAAGCAGTTTCCAATAAGAAAATCTCTAATTCTTAATTTAAAATCTTCCACAGCCAAGTCTGTCATGTTTAATGGTAATTGGTTGAAGAATCTAATTGCACACGCCCTAAAACTCACATGACTGGATTTCTACCGACAATATTCATTTCTCAGGTTCAACTTACTTCTGGTATTATTGTGGGAATGAATTTCAGAATGACTAGAAAAGGACATATCATTGGCTTTCACGAACAATAAACTTAAAAACTATTTAACTATGTTTAAACTATTATAACTGTATCTCAGTTAAAAAAACTGTTCTCAAAAAACATTTGTAGATCAGAAAAGCAGTTGAATTGTTTCAATTGCAGGAAAAATATAGTTGAATCAACGCCCTTTTCAAACACTAAAAACGCAACGGGTTGTTTAAAAATATCTTTATAGTAAAGTCCACGTTATAATGACAGTATTTGATCAACTTTGGTTTTGCTATCCTTGTCTATCATTCGACATAGCCGGTGGTACTATCCTTTTCTAGGTCCACAACGATGCCAATTATGTATTTGACAGTGTAGAAATATAATTAATTAATGCAGAGAATCGGCATCGCTATTCTTCTATCTTTATCCACTGCCATTATAACGTGGACCTCACTATAGCCTCACACGTATCTAAGTTGCTATTTTGTTAACTGCACCTATATGACTTGTGCTGTTTTATATGCATAGCAGTGTGCCAAAAACTGTGTTTATGGTATCATTGAAAAACGACAAGGAATGTTCGAGAAGAATCTCGTATCTGAACTATTCACTGAATAATGAGTGGTATAGATCGAATGATTGAGTTCTTTATGTATGCAGAATACAATAAATAAAGCTCATACACTTATTTGTTTATAGTAACCTACAATACAGCATAGTTGAGATGAATTTACAAAATATAAACTCAAATCAAAGTTATTCACCAATTGAAAACAGTGTTACAAGAAAATGAATAAATATTTTTTTCGCCCCACTTGGATGTAATGGGGTTGTTTTTCGTGCGTCATATGGAGGCCGAAAATGATTGTTTTCTGACCTGGCCGGTAAAATTTTTACGGCCCTAGGGCTGTAAAATAACCTTGAAGTCAGCTGATTCTGATTTTGATGTGAACGTGTTTACAAAATAGTTTATGAAACGGAATCAGTTTATGCTTCTAGAATTGAATAAAGTTTTTGCAATAAGATACTATCATTTTATTTGGATGAATGAAATACAAATGAGATATTATAAACTATTCAAATTCAATTTTCAGAGTATAATAGAATCTAACCTCAAACCTCCTAGTAAAGCGTTTATCACGGAACATGGTGGATAAACGGAATCATTTTATGCTTCTAGAATTCAATAAAGTATTCTGTAATAATATACTATCATTTTATTTAAATGAATAAAATACAGATAAGATATATATTAAAACTATTCAAATAATTCGATTTCATAGAAGGATAGAACTTCTAACCTAAACTTCCATTGACATTCAGATCACATCAGATGGCCGAATTTCAAGTGTGCTAAAACAGCTGATCAAAAACTTTTTCAAGTGTGATAAACCAGCTGATCAAAAACTTTTTCAAGTGTGATAAACCAGCTGATCAAAAACTTTTCATTATTTGTGTTTATCATTCAATAATTAAAACATTATAATAATATCATCTTATTGTCATTTGGAAGAATAAAAGTATAAACTCAACCTCTTACATAATTGAACATAATCTTTTAGGTTATTTAGACAAATCAGAATAAGAAATAAAAATACTTGGACAATTTCTTGATATTCAGATTTGCTAGAGCTATGACCTTCCACTTTTGCTTTCGGAAGTACTTATAATAGACAATAAGAATAATTATTATTCTCATATATATATTGTTTATTTTTCTGTGTGGCGAAAAATTACGTTCTCACCATGGGCAAAAATGTTTTTCCGGCTCTCAATCTTTTCTAGTCCTCGGCCTACAGCCTCGGACTTGAAAACCGATTTCGAGCCAGAAAAGTCTCATTTTCGGCCCTAGGTGCAAAATATACTATTATAGTAACCTACAATACAGCAGAGTTGAGATGAATTTACAAAATATCAAATCAAATCAAATTTATTTACCTATTAACGACAGTGTTACAAGAAAATAAATAAATATTTTTTTTTCGCCCCACTTGGATGTAATGGGGTTGTTTTTCGTGCGTCATATGGAGGCCGAAAATGATTGTTTTCTGACCAGGCCGGTAAAAGTTTTACGGCCCTAGGGCTGTAAAATAACCTTGAAGTCAGCTGATTCTGATTTGATGTGAACGTAATTACAAAATGGTTTATGAAACGGAATCAGTTTATGCTTCTAGAATTGAATAAGTATTCTGCAATAAGATACTATCATTTTATTTGGATGAATAAAATACAGATAATATATATATTATAAACTATTCAAATTCGATTTTCAGGATAGTATAGAACTTCTAACCTAAACTTCCGAAGTCAACGACAAAAAGCATTGTTGACGTTTACATTCAGATTGGCCAAATTTCAAGTGTGCTAAGACAGCTGATCAAAAAACTTTTCATTATTTGTGTTTATTATTCAAGAATCAAAACATTTATAATAATATCATCTTATTGTCATTTGGAAGAATAAAAGTATAAACTCAACCTCTTACATAATTGAACATAATCTTTTAGGTTATTTAGACAAATCAGAATAAAAAATAAAAATACTTGGACAATTTCCTGATATTTAGTTTACCTCAGATTTGCTAGAGCTATGACCTTCCTGTTTTGCTTTCGGAAGTGCCTAATAAACAATTATTCTCATATTTATATTGTTTATTTTTCTGTGTGGCGGAAAATAACGTTCTCACCATGGGCAAAAATGTTTTTCCGGCTCTCAATCTTTTCTAGTCCTCGGCCTACGGCCTCGGACTTGAAAACCGATTTCGAGCCGGAAAAGTCTCATTTTCGGCCCTGGGTGCGAAATATACTATTGTTAAATAATTGAGCGTGGCTAGAAAAAGAAATCCAGTGCTCGAGCCACGAGTTCAAACATACCTTACTAAATTCAACATGATCTTAGAATTAATACAGGTCTTCATAATATAATCGAAACCAGTTCAATATAGATAGATAACAATCATGTAATTAATGTAATTTAGATAATCATATCATAATTATAACCAAGATAAACCAACTCCAACCAGTTGCAAGTTTTAAGTACCTGGGTTTAAGTGTACAGAGATGGAGGGCTTGATGTAGAAATAAAGCATAGAATAAATTTTGGATGGATGAACTGGAGAAAAATGAGTGGTGTTCTTTGTGATAAGAGAGTGAATTGTCAAAAGTGTATAGATCAGTTGTGAGGCCAGCTATGCTGTATGGAACAGAAACATGGCCCATTTCAAAGAAACAGGAACGAAAGATGGAAGTGACTGAGAGGAGAATGTTAAGATGGATGTGTGGGGTTACAAGAAGAGATAAAATAAGAAATGAATTGATCAGAGGCACTGTAAAAGTTGGACCACTGGGAAAGAAAATGCAGGAGACAAGGATGAGGTGGTTTGGGCATGTACAGCGACGGGAGGAGGATTATGTTGGACGAAGAGTGCAGGATTTGGTTTTGGATGGTGTATGAGGACGAGGTAGACCTAGGATGAGGTGGGGAGATAGAATAGCGGCTGACTTGCGGGAGAGTGGTTGGAGGAGAGAGCAAGCATTGGATAGGGCTTTGTGGAGAGGCAGACTAAGAGGAAGGCATGCCGACCTCATTTAAATGGGATAAGGCACAGCCAAAGAAGAAGAAGAGGATATAATATAACCAAGAAACTTCAAATATTCAAGTTAGGACTAGAATTTCAAACAGATTAGTGGACATTTGTATACAACAATAAACATACTAAAAACATCGAACATATTCAAGAAAAATTGAAAGATATATTTTTGGGAATTATAAAGTAATAATTTATTCTCATCCATTATAGAATCAAGTTTTAGTTTTTGTTATTTTTGTAGTGATAAAGTCTAAAGGTGCGTGCAGATATACGCGCCTCCAACACGCTCCGCGCACCCTCCGCGCACGCTCCGATCATGAACGTTACGGAGATGTTTAGCTCTTCTCGCGTTCCACTCTTGCTCCTCGGTCGATCATCAATCGATCTGCTCGAGTAACGTTCGATTGTGGAGCAGAGCGAAAGTCTGTACGCACCTTAATAATAACTAATATAACAATATCTAACAATAACTAAATATAGTAGTTATTTGCAATATGATATGGGAGAAATACAATCTAGAATTTCTATAAGATAGTATTGTTTTGTATCTACATAAACTGGCGGATCTTTGAACAATCATTATATCAATGTCAATTCCTTGGAAAAATACTTAAAATATCACTCCCACTAACTCTAACAAATATGGTAGAGAGTAAGAGAGAAATAATGCAATGTAATGTGAGTGAAAAAGGTGATAAATAATAATAATAATACAATATTGATCTATAAGAGAAGAAAACTGCTATACATGGGACATGTTATGAGAGGAGAAAAATATCAATTACTTCAAGTTATTATGCAGGGGAAAGTCCAAGGAAAGACTGATTGATTGAGTACTTTATTTATGTAGATTACAATATATACTGGCTTATACACTTATATACAATAGCTTACAATACAGCAAAAATTATAGATGAATTTACATAATATAGACTAAGAAAATAATTATTGAACTGTATTGATATGAAAAGTAATTTGTAATATAATAACTATAGATAATTATATTGTTATGCATCTACATAAATTGGCGGAGCTTTGGACATACCAATGTCCATTCTTCGGAAAGAATATTAAAAATATCCTCCCCACTAACTCTCTACCAAAACCAACTCTCTACCAAAAATAACACAAAAGACATCCGTAGGAAAGAGACGAAACTCATGGCTGAAGAAACTTCGGGATTGGTTTGGATGCAGCAATGACCAATTTCGATCTGCGGTCTCAAAAGGAGATCATGATCTCAAAAGGAGAACGAAAACGAAGTTTTCTCAACCTTCGAAACGGAGACGGCACCTAAAGAACTTGATCTATATTTTTATACAGTATATATCCGATGAAGTTCCAATAGTCTAGAATATTTTAAAATGAGCACTTTTGACAAGTTAGAGGAAAAATTTTCACTATAAATTCAAAACATTATATTGCTATTCACATTAACACCAGTAGTTCTGTGAACAGTAGACCTCGCGCAGTTAAAAACCACAGCCTCCTTGAATACTGTCCATCAGAGTGTGAATTAATTATGTCCTGTCCTGACGTGTCGGCGAGATATCGGTGAGTAAACAACTAATAGCTGTTTGGGTTATTGTATCGACGATAATTTGTTGTAAACAACTACTTTACGATCATCAAAAGCTTACCAAGTTGAAAGCATAGAAAAGTCGGGAGAAAATAATATGCTACTTCCAGCTATCAATTGCATAATCCATAATCCACTCCACAGCTGATTTCTGATGAATAATTCTATAGTCTGATTTTACGGTAATATTAATTGGCGTTCGAATGAGACTTCTTTTGTATTATCCTTAAAATACAATATTTCAGAAAACCTCATATATACGTCAACCTGAAATTCAAGAAGAAACATACCTGTCAAATTCCATGGAAATCTATTGCTGCGTTTCGCCGTAAATGCGGAACATATAAACATCGAGAGAAATGCAATACCGTCGACTTGAATCTTAGACCTCACTTCGCTCGTCAATTAATCATTTGATATTAAATAGATTATAGATAAATAATCATTTCAACTAAGCTTCATCTTGTTACTTACACCATGGAAAAAAGAAGGATCATGCTATTGGTTGAACTTCTTAGCTCCGCCTACTGCTAGAAGTGAGAAAGAAACTTCAGTAACAGCCGACCAATCACAGAGCTCCACATTAATACGCCGCCATTTTCTAAGAGAGGCATCCATTTTGATTGTGCATTGCTGAGAAACATCAATTCTTGATCCCTCTAAAAATGTTGTTGATCTTTATTTTAGTATGATTGTAAAAAATGTACTGTGACCAAATGTTGGAGTGGAATTGTAACAAGTCATCATAATATTCAAGCCATGATATTGTTTGTAACAACATAATTCATCCATTTATTAATAATTCGTACACAATCCAAGATTGTCATTAAAATCATATTTTAAGGAGAAGAAGAAGCAAGCACTTTAATATTCCACTCGCAAATTAATTTAAATTGATAGAAAATCGTTGAATTAAGTTGTTTCTGTGGTTTTATTTATTTATTTATTATTTGAAAATTTACATATTTGAGGGCACCAGGAACTGAATCCCATTATTGCCCTCATAACACACATTGAGCATACAATTTGAAAATACAATACATTAAAATGAAAATAGAATAACTTAACTAATATACTATTGATATACAATGGAAATATCAAAGGAGAGAGAAATACCTTTCAGATGTATCATTCTTTCTTGTGAGAGGAACACAAGATATTCAGAGCTCTGACTACCAAGAAAGAAATAGATGACTAGGAGATGTATCATTGTTTCTTGTGAAAAATCAATATTATACAACAAATATTCAGGTCGACCTACGGAAATTCCAGTGAATTAGTACAATAGATCCTTCCAGGTAGTCTGTAATATTTCTGGAAAAAAATACAGAATGATACTTTAATGTTAAAACTCTAAATCCATGCATGCTCATGGAACGTCTATAAGAAAATAGTCCAAATTGTAAGATTTGGGAATTTCTCAACTTTTTTTCTAGGCGTGGCCGTAGTCGAGTGGATCAGATGCTGGCTTTATGATTCAGAGGCCCGGGTTCAAATCCCGGCCCGGGCAAGATATTTATGTGGGGCCACTCCCGTGTTTCGGGTGGACACGTTAAGTTGTCGGTCCCGGCTGCCTAATAAACAGTCATTAGGTCATGTCAGAGGCCCTGAGATTGATCAGTTTAGACCTGAAAACTCTGACACCTGAGCCAGCCAGGTCACTCGATATTATTATTATTCTCAACTTTTTACCATACAAGATCAGTACATGAGCTTAGAAGCAAATGAATTTTCAAACATTCTATTGGAACATTGAATAAATTGCAGCTTGAAAGACGATTCAAGAGTTTCAAATTATATCTCTATTTGGAGGCAATTTGGAAATGTTGGGTAGTTTTATAAATTTTGAAGAACTGTTCTATAAAATATGGTGTTATATACATTGATGAGTTATCAAGTTAATCCTTTACTAATTAAAATACAATAAGATTATATATAAGAATAAGAATAAATACAATAAAATTAAATAAAATATAATTTAATTCCATCCAAACAAGGATTATAATAATATTGTATGGCTTTTATTGATGGGGAGTTCCTGACGGATGTTCCACCTAGCCTGAATATATCATTTGAGCCGTCAATGAGCCTTATACGACTGTCATACTTCAGCCGGGACCGACAGTTTAACGTGTCCATCCGATAACACGGGAGTGACCTGTTCAAAAACTTTTGGCTCTGAGTGGGTTCGAATCCGGGATCTCTAGGTTCCATCATCTCAAGGATGATGGAAAAACATAATTTGAGGATGATGAAGAGACAAACAGATATCGTGGGAGTAAGAAAGAGAAAGACTAGACAAGGATGACGAGAAGAAAGAAGAAGGATATGATGGAGAGGCAGACAGATATTTGTTTGTCAATAGGAAGGAAATGGGCAACGATTTGAGTCAGTATGTTTCCGTGAATAACGGTTTCCTTCGATTATTACAAGTTCAGACATAATTTTTCTTTGTTTGCAATGTGGGTCGAACCTATTTCGAATTTCCTGGAGATGGAATTACGTATTCAAACAGGCAACTATTCCCCTCTCACTCGGGTGGCCTCTCTTCGCCTCTCCATCAGCTGTGGTGGGTGGGGGACCAACTTCCCCCAACTAGAATCACCTTCACCTTGTTTGCATGTCATTGACAGAGTGACGTAATTCGCAATACCATAGAGAACAGATAGCATAATAAGATATCTCATGGTGTTGTGTATCAAGTTGAGATGATACTGTATCATATTGTGTTGATATTGTATCATGTGTGGTGATACTGTATCATGTGTGGTGATACTGCATCATTTGTGATGATACTGTATCATTTTTGTGGTGATACTCTCTCATTTTGTGGTGATACTGTATCATGTGTGTTTATACTTTTATCATTTTGTGGTAATACTATAATATCATGTGTATTGATACTGTATCATGTGTGGTGATACTGTATCATTTTTGTGGTGATACTGTATCATTTGTGGTGAAACCAATATTCGCAAAACCCACTAAGGCGTTACAGCTCGTTGTTCTCACTTCCAAAGTATCAGAAATTCATAAATATTGGTGTAATATCCTTATGAAGTAATTCATAATTTGTTGTTATACTGTTATGGAGTGATTCATAATTTGTAATATTGTAATGGAGTATTTCATAAATTGTTATATTGTCATAGAGTAATTAATTAATAGATTGTTGTAATATTGTTATGAAGTAATTCATAAATTGTTGTGATATTGTTATGGAGTAATTCATAAATTGTTGTGATATTGTTATGAAGTAATTAATGTCATAGCATAATGAAATGTATTACTGTATTATGATATTTGTAATATTGTAATGGAGTAATTCATAAATTATTATATTGTTATGGAGTAATTAATTTTGTTGTAATATTGTTATGAAGTAATTCATAAATTGTTATATTGTTATGGAGTAATTCATAAATTGTTGTGATATTGTTATGAAGTAATTTATGATGAAGTAATTCATAAATTGTTATATTGTTATGAGTAATTAATATTGTTGTAATATTGTTATGAAGTAATTCATAAATTGTTATATTGTTGTGGAGTAATTCATAAATTGTTGTGATATTGTTATGAAGTAATTCATGTCATAGCATAATGAAATGTAATACTATATTACGATATTTGTAATATTGTAATGGAATAATTCATAGATTATTATATTATTATGGAGTAATTCATAATTGTTATATTGTTATGGAGTAATTAATTTTGTTGTAATATTGTTATGAAGTAATTCATAAATTGTTATATTTTTATGGAGTAATTCATAAATTGTTGTGATATTGTTATGAAGTAATTTATGTCATAGCATAATGAAATGTATTACTGTATTACGATATTTGTAATATTGTAATGGAGTAATTCATAGATTATATATTATTATGGAGTAATTCATAAATTGTTGTGATATTGTTATGAAGTAATTTATGTCATAGCATAATGAAATGTAATACTGTATTACGATATTTGTAATATTGTAATGGAATAATTCATAGATTATTATATTATTATGGAGTAATTCATAAATTGTTATATTGTTATGAAGTAATTCATAATTTGTAATATTGTAATGAAGTAATTCATAAAGTGTTATATTATTATGGAGTGATTCATAAATTGTTGTAATATTGTTATGAAGTAATTTATGTCATAACATAATGAAATGTATTAAAGTATTACGATATTTGTAATATTGTAATGGAGTAATTCATAAATTGTTTTATTGTTACAAAGTGATTCATAAATTGTTATTGAGTAAATAAAACCTATACTTTCTGAGCCAGTATATGCATACGAGTTCAAAGGAGATCCCGTTTTTGGCGTACCTTACTATTAAAATAGTATATTATATGCTGATTTCACACTTATATAATTTCTATAGGGTGTGTTCATACAGACGGAGGTCAGGCGTTCTGAGATCCAGGGGTGTTGGAAGGTTAAAGATATTCTCCATTGATTTATTGATTCTCTATTGATTCATACAACAAGTACATCATTAAAAATGATTGGGAGAGAAAAAAATAAGGTAACCTTGTGCTATCCCTCTCCCAAACTTAGATAAGGTTACACATAGTCCGAAATAGGTTAAGTCTTGTAGTTGTTCACTTCACAAAATTTCCAGTTCTTAATATTATTTTCACATTATTTATGGATCTCCATCCTTAAAGAGCCTTTGACTGCTATCTGTGTGCACACTCTCTTATATAATATATTTTTAATTATTTTCACAGAGTTGCGTAATTCGCAATAGGTACCATAGATAAAAGATAGCATAATAAAATATATCATGGTGCTGTGTATCATGTTGAGATGATACTGTATGTGTTAAAGTAAATTCGTATGGCTTTTGTTGGTGGGGAGTCCCTTGCGGGAAGTCCCACCGCCTGAATATATAATTTAAGCCGTCAATGGGCCTTACGACTGACATACTTCAGCCGGGACCGACAGTTTAACTTGCCCATCCGATAACACGGGAGTGATCTGGTTAAAAAACTTTTGGCTATGAGAGGGTTTGAACACGGGATCTCTATGCTGCTAAGCAAGGACTCTATCCACTAGACCACGGATCACTCCATCATAATGTGTTGATAGTGTATCATGTGTGGTGATACTGTATCATTTATGATGATATCATAGAGAAAAAGATAGCATAAGAGGATATACCGTGGTAGAGGGCGTTTATGTCACATATTCCACTGTTAACTTGAGCCGATACTCCTGATAGTTGTTTTTGGTGAAGCCATGTGACGCTGGTAGTCTCTCATACTGAACGGTTCTTATACGATGACCCCAACAAAACAGTGATGATAAACAGTAGTTGACCGAGCGAAGTGAGGTCTAAGATTCAAGTCGACGGTTTGGCATTTCTCTTAATGTTTAAATGTTTGAATGTTTAAATGTTTATATGTTTATACGTTGCGCATTTGCGGCGGAACGCGGTAATATATTTTCATGAAATTTGACAGGTATGTTCCTTTTTTTTAATTGCGCGTCGACGTATATACAAGGTTTCTGGAAATTTTGCATTTCAAGGATGATATAAAAGGAAAAAGGAGCCTCCTTCATACGCCAATATTAGAGTAAAAATCAGACTATAGAATTATTCATCATAAATCAGCTGACAAGTGATTACACAAATGTGTGGAGAAGCCAGTCTATTGCTGTATTTCCATAAGGTCTATAGTTTCAATCAGGTACTTGTGGATAAGAATACTGCGTGAGGTCTACTGTTCACAGAACTACTAGTTTTAAAGAATGGAGAAGGACAGAGATATTTATTCCAAGAATGAGATCGGCGTCATCCTTAAATATGTCCTTTTCAAGGTTACACCTTTGCATAGCCTTTAACAGTTAGCATACGATAAACAAGTAAAGGTGGTAACTGCTGCCCACTCTCAGCTAAACGGTACATTTCTTGCGCAACATTGAGAAAGTATCACACCATCATCCTCCTCCTCCACCTCTTCCCCCTCCTCCTCCTCTTCCTCCTCATCATCCTCCTCCTTTCTTCTTTCCTTCTGTTTCGTCACCACTACTTTCTCATTCTTATCCGTTATTCTCTTTCACTTCTTGAAACCGTTCTTCACTCCCTAGCGACCAGTCGGTTGTCTTTCGCTTTTTTTCGTCCGTTATCATCGAGTTTGTATGCATTTTTGTTCTAGATAGATGATGTGACTTGTTATTACGTCATCGGATGAATTTGATCCCATATTCTACCCAATACAACTAGTATAATCCCTTTTTTGTTAATGAAAAAAAAAACGACCTATTTGACTACCAAATAGAGTCTAGATTCTACTCAAATAGAGTCAAAATGAGTTTTCTTCAATAAATGAGTTTATTCAATGGCTGTGACAACGAAATTTTCGGCTTTTGAAGAAAACTTGTTTGTTGAAGTTATCAAAATGATGAAACAATTTCATCAATACATACAATACAATTCGATTCAATGTCAATTATTAAATGTCAGTTATCATATCATGAATGCATGAATTCTTCCTAATCAGCTCAAATCCATCAAATCAAATCAAATTATTCAATTGAATCAAAATTATTCCTTCTTATACCTCATATATATATATATATATATATATATATATATATATATATATATTCACTCCTCTTTTGTAAGGGCTACTAAAATATAGAAACACATTATTAGGTTTAATTCACACTTACGCGACTCAGGTCGACAAGAGACTCGACTCTAGTCGAGAGCATTGTTTTTTCAAATGGTGACAGTCGCGGAGACTAGAGTCGAGTCAAACACATGCTCTCGACTAGGGATCCGAGTCTCTTCTCGACCTGAGTCGCGTAAGTGTGAGTTGAGCCTAAGAATTAACAAGTTGTAATTACATCACAACACAACTAAAAGTTTACTATTAGTTTCAACTCTTCAAGAGCCATTTTCAAGCTGAATTTTCAATAGATAGCTTCAATTTATCAATATCTATTCAATCAAATTCATTCATCTAATTTCATCCAATTTGATCCCGATCAAAAACGAAGTTGTTATGAAAATGAAAACATTATATGTGAATGAGGCTTGATAAACAATACAACTATAAATTTGATGGACAAATATTCGTTTTTTTTTCAATTGAAATCAACTGCTATTTGAACAAATAACTTATATTTTGTGATGTTCAGTACTATTTCATTGTATTGTAAAATTATGATTCCATTACCACAATGGTACTGTATAAAAAAAAATCAGCTGATAGTTGCAGTGATAGTAGTTTTAATTTTTCTGCTCAAAATTTTCAAGTTTTATTTCAATATTGTTGAAACTTTAGAATTGTTTAGTGTTATTTCCGGCTCTTATTAACCCTTCGAAATTCAAAATTCATCAGTCATATCTCGAATACGTATTCTCTGAGTGTTAATCTTTGGTGAAAACAGAAATTTTAAACTTAACCTCACTTTGGACTATTTATGTGCCAAAATCAAGGAATTGAAGAAGTTTTGGGCAATTGCCTGTTTCTCTTTCCAAATATCGTGTTTGTGACTGTTCTAATAAATAAAATGAATAACTGAGCTGTGTTGATCTTGCCAGAGTACTATAATGTGCTTTGACAAAGGAGAATTTTCTTAGAAGAATAAAGTTTTTCTCAATTCATTATCTAGTGAATTGTAACTATAAGATACATAACGCACTATCTATTTTATATAAGAGTCTTATTCTACTATAAGGCTAGGCACACACCAGTTAGTCCAAGACAAGACAAGACACGTTTAGTCACAATACTTCTGAAAGTGCTTATGAAAACATGTCTAATTGCAATGACTAATCGGTGAGTGTTGCTTCATGAGGAATTTAAATAAATAAATAAATAATAAATTATGTGAAGTATTGTGACTAATCGTGACTAGTCTTGTCTTGACTAACTGGTTTGTGCCTACCCTCATTCTGGAATCCTATTCTATACTCTGTCCAAATAGACATGAACTCTGAAGGATTAGATGGGATTCTAGGCTACTCAATAAGATTGTAAACTTTTAATGTTATAGAATAGAATTAATTCATATCCACTCAGAATCATTGGTCCATCCTTTATACCAATGGTGGCCAAACAGTCGATCGCGAGCTTCCGGTAGCTCGTGGGGTAGTTTTTGGTAGCTCACAGAAATGCTTGGGTTGTCAACCATGCATCGAGAAACATGACTACAAAATTTTGTATTTCTCAAAAATATGAAGTTGAATGATTTAAATTTGCAGCTTCAAGGGAAAGATAAGGACATCGGTGGAATGATTTGAACTGTAAAATCGTTTTCCAAGGAGCTTGAGATGTGGGAAAAGAATGTCGTCCAGTTTGAATATAAACACTTTTCCAGTCTGAAGAAAATCAATGACGAGAAAAATCCTTCACAGCACCTCAGCAATAACCAATAATACGTTACAGTTCAGACTTGAGACAACAGTTTGATCAACGATTTCAAGATTTTAAAAGCATATCGAATATGGTACAATTCATCAACTCTCATTTTGTAGAGATCGATTCAGAAGTATTGCAGCTTGTGTTGTAAAAACTTTTGGTGAAGATCAGGCTTCAGTTGGAATGGAATTTGTGGATTTTTAAAATGATCTTGTCTCTCAGATCACTTTCTACAACTGGAAATATTTGGCCTCAAATCCCCAAAGAAAAATATCCAATTATTATTCAAGTTGCATTGAGGTTGAAAGCTATGCTCAGCTCTACCTACTTGTGTGAATCATCTTTTTCAAGTATAAAATTCATAAAAAATCCATATAGGAACATTTTTCGGACAACTGCATCAGAATGACGACTACAACGTACACTCCAAACATCAAGAAAATACTTGATCGCCAAAAAGAGTTCCTCTGCTCTCATTGAAATGTACATTTCAACTTTTGTTATACTTTTTGCTATGAGATAAGTAGATTTCAACACTAGAAATGTATCTTTATAGGGAATAAAATATACTTTGTTTATTCTAATATTGCTTGGTAGCTCACTAGAAGATTTATAAATGCTATTCTAGCTCACAGGCTCATAAGTTTGGCGACCACTGCTTTATACGTTTCCCACAAACTGCAGAGGTCAATGACCTCACAAAAATATGACCTTCATCACGCTTCCATCATGAAGAATGAGTGTGAAACAGTTTCGTTTTATTTCACGGTCACTTTCGTGGCGGCGGTGCGGCATTTAATGGTCCGCAATTCATTGTTTTCGCAACTGCGGACGAAATTCAAGTGCTGGATGCGAAACGTGTGAAGAGCTGCTGCAAGCAATGGTAGAAGAAAATGATGATGGAGAAGAAGAAGAAGAAGAAGCAGGAAGAAGAGGAAGAAGAAGAGGAAAAGGAGGAGTAGAAGAAGAAGGAAAAGAAAAAGAAGAAGGAGAAAAAAGAGGGTGAAGAAGGAGAAGAAAAAGGAGGAGTGGAAGAAGAAGAAGAGGAAGGAAAAGAAGAAGAAGAAGGAGAAAGAAGAGGATGAACAAGAAGGGGAAAAGGATGAGTAGGAGAAGAAGGAGGAAAAGAGAGAAAAAAGAGGTTGAAGAAGAGAAAAAGGAGGAGTGGAAGAAGAAGAAGGGAAAGTAAAAGAAGAAGAAGTAGGAGAAGAAGAATAAGAGAGCTCAAGTTTTCACTTCAGTTGTCACAGCGATCTTATAGTTTTGGCTGAGAATTCTTCGTATTTGGGGAAAAACTCAAATTTTCGATGAAAACTCAATTTCCTGGGCCGCCATTTGAATTTGGTTGAAATTTAGCTATGGTTATAGGCTTATCACCGGGGGCTGAACAAAAAAGCTTGTATCGAATTTTCTGTGCGAGGCTGATTTCAAATGTCGAAAAAAATTGGGGGTCTCTAGGTGGCCAGGGGGGATAAAATTTTAGTGATTTGGAGGTTTTCCCATAGCCTCCAGTACGTTCCCTAACTGATTTTGAGGTTGGTTCTCCGTGACAATCAGGCGTATTGGCTGTGAATTTTTCGTCTTTGGAGCTTTAATATAATAAGACTAGCCGTCAGGCTCGCTTCGCTCGCCATATCCGTCTAGCCTGGGGGCTCCGCCCCCTGGACCCCCGACTGGATCGTCCAAGAATGAGATCAGCCGGCTCGCTTCGCTCGCCTGCATTTTTCATTTGAACATTTTTATCATATGTTAGGACAATATCAGTCCACCCTTAGAGTTAAAATATCGCCAAAAGATTTCTTAGTGCGCCTCTAAAGGGCCAACTGAACATACCTACCAAATTTGAACATTTTGGTCCGGTAGATTTTTAGTTATGCGAGTGAGTGAGTGAGTGAGTGAGTGAGTGAGTGAGTGAGTGAGTGAGTCAGTCAGTCAGTCAGTGAGTGAGTGCCATTTCGCTTTTATATATATAGATAAAAGACGAACTTTAAACCCTTAAAAACCACCCTTAGAGTTAAAATATCGCCAAAAGATTTCTTAGTGCGCTCTAAGGGCCAACTGAAAATACCTACCAAATTTGAACGTTTTTGGTCCGGTAGATTTTTAGTTATGCGAGTGAGTGATGAGTGAGTGTGAGTGAGTGAGTCAGTCAGTCAGTCAGTCAGTCAGTGAGTGAGTGCCATTTCGCTTTTATATATATAGATAAAAGACGAACTTCAAACCATTAAAAACCACCCTTAGAGTTAAAATATCGCCAAAATATTTCTTAGTGCGCCTCTAAAGGGCCAACTGAACATACCTACCAAATTTGAACGTTTTTGGTCCGGTAGATTTTTAGTTATGCGAGTGAGTGAGTGAGTGAGTGAGTGAGTGAGTGAGTGAGTGAGTCAGTCAGTCAGTCAGTGAGTGAGTGCCATTTCGCTTTTATATATATAGATTGCAATTTCCATCTTGAGATCCATTGAAGACTTTGAATATCCTCTTTTTTACTTTCTTTGCCCTATTACCATAGGTAAGGAAAGTATTGCTATCCAAAAAAATTTAAGGTACTCTAATTTCATGTTTTCTATACGTTTCAAGGTCCCCTGAGTCCAAAAACATTATTTTTGGGTGTTGGTCTGTGTGTGTGTAGGTGGGGGTGTGTGTGTGTGTCTGTGAACACGATAACTTCTTCCTAATTATTCGATTGACTTGAAATTTTTAACTTAAGGTCCTTATACCATGAGGATCCGTAAATAAGAAATTCAATAAAATTCTATTCAAAATGGCGGATAATGGCTAAAAAAACATGTTTTTCACGTTTTTCTCGAGAACGGCTCTAACGATTTTCTTCAAATTTATACCCTAGATAGCTATTTATAAGCCCTATCAACTGACATGAGTCTCATTTCTGGGAAAATTGCAGGAGCTCCGTAATATTCCTGAGAAGAATGAATTTTGTTAAATTACTATCACGATTTTCTCAAGAATGACTTGACAGATTTTTTTCAAATTCATACCCTGTATCAGCTCTATTAACTGGCATGAGTCTCCTCCCACGAAATTAACAGGGGGGCCACCCTATCCGTGAGAAATTTAGTTTTCGCCCCACTTGGATGTAATGAGTTGGTTTTCGTGCGTTATATGGAGGCCGAAAGTGTTTTTCTGACCAGGCCGGTAAAATTTTTACTACCCTAGGGCTGTAAAATAACCTTGAGGTCAGCTGATTCTGATTTGATGTGAACGTGTTTACAAAATAGTTTATGAAACGAAATCAGTTTATATGCTTCTAGAATTGAATAAAGTATTCAGCAATAAGATACCATCATTTTATTTGGATGAATGGAATATAAATAAGTTATATTAAAAACTATTCAAATTCTATTTTCAGAGTAGGATAGAACTTCTAACCTCAACTTTCGCAGTCGACGATGACAAGCATTGTTGACATTCAGATTGTCCAAGTTAGTCTGCTAAAACAGCTGATCAAAAAACTTTTCATTATTTGTGTTTATTATTCAAAATCAAAACATTCATACCAATATCATCTTATCGCAATTTGAAAGAATAAAAAGTATAAACTCAACCTCCCATTTAAACATAGAATCATAAAATTAAAACATAAAACATTAGAACATAATTGAACATAATCTTTTAGGTTATTTAGACAATTTGAAATCCATCCAAACTGAGATCCTCACCCTGTGGTGGTCGACGACACATTTACGCACAAATGAAAACTTATTAACATAAGGCATCTGTTTCCCGGTAATGTTGTCTCTAATATGTACTATGCTTTTGTGCAGTCCAGACTTGGGTATGGTATTTCGTGCTGGGCATCCACTTATATATCTCATTTCTTGCCTTTGATTAGGCTGCAGAAGGCATTATCCGGGTTATTTGCGGTGAGGGTGGGCGAGTCCACTCATTCCCACTTTTTAAAGCAAGATCCATCCTGCCGTTGAGATATCTGTATGTCTTCAAGGTTCTGGCACTATTTTATAAGAAAAGTGGTAACCATGGACCTGATGTAGGCCTACCCTATTACACTAGGAATGCTGAGAGGGGGTTCATAACATTGCCTCGTTCTCATTGAACTTTGTTTCAGAAGAGCTTCGTTTTTTTGGGCCCGAAATTTTTCAACTGTCTTCCCACTGAAGTCAAAAATGTAGCTAGTATTGCTTCTTTTAAATCTAGATTAAGATTGTGGTTGATGAGTCGTTCACCGGGAGAGATTGAGGATCTTTTTGGAATTCTAATCTGAACTTTATTCACTCGTTCTTCTTTTTTTTTTGATACACCATTGGAAGGTGTAAGCTATGATGAAACAAATCAGCTCCATGTTGTATGTGTGTGTGTGTGGGTGTGTGTGTGTGGTTTTAATTATTTATTATATTTACTATTTGGTATCATTCATGTTCATTGTCATTATTATTTATTCCATTATTTTCAGTTTATATATCTCATGTGTGTACGCTAAGCGAATTCCCTATTTTATTTTCAATTGTGAGATATGCTCCTGTTTGCAGACAAAGTTCACTCTTTAGCAAACAGTATTGTATTCTTTGACTGTACACTAAGCATTTTTGTTGAATTCAATATTGATTATTGTTATTCTGTAATGTACTTGTCATAGAATAAAGATTTTGTATTTATTATTTTTTATTTATTTATTTATTTATTATTTATTTATTATTTATTTATTTATTTTTTTGTGTGGCGAAAAATATCGTTCGCACCACGGGCAAAAATGTTTTCCGGCTCTCAATCTTTTCTAGTCCTCGGCCTACGGCCTCGGACTTGAAAACCGATTTCGAGCCAGAAAAGTCTCATTTTCGGCCCTAGGTGCGAAATATACTATTGTAACCTCCTTCTCGTGCGTGAGGTAGGTTATTCAAAAGAAGAGCAGTTTATTCAAAAGAACACATGTCAATATTCTATTTGTAGAACAGCTGTTTTGACGACTTTTAAAAAATCATCGGATTTCACAATCTACACAAAGGAAAAAGTACTCTGAAAACAATTATATACACACATATACAGTAGTCTGATCGTAGTTTCAAATAATTATGTTGCCGCCAATCGTCATTATGTTATTTCTCTAAATTATTGTCGTTTAAGAATGAGGCTCCCAGTTCAATGAGCAAGGAAAGTTGTGTGAGTTTACCACACCAGATTTTTATGAAAATGGAAGCGAAGGGATTGATTGATTGATTGAGTACTTTATTTATGTAGATTACAATATATACTGGCTTATACACTCATATACAATAGCTTACAATACAGCAAAATTATAGATGAATTTACATAATATAGACTAAGAAAATAATTATTGAACTGTATATGATATGAAAAAGCAATTTGTAATATAATAACTATAGATAATAATTATATTGTAATGCATCTACATAAATTGGCGGAGCTTGGACATATCAATGTCCATTCTTCGGAAAGAATATTAGGGAGAAGAAGAAGAAGAAGAAGAAGAAGAAGAAGAAGAAGAAGAAGAAAGAAGAAGAAGAGAAGAAGAAGAAGAAGAAGAAGACGAAGAAGAGAAGAAGAAGAAAATAAAGAAGAAAAGAAGAAGAAGAAGAAGAAGAAGAAGAAGAAGAAGAAGAAGAAGACGAAGAAGAAGAAGAAGAAGAAGAAGAAGAAGAAGAAGAAAAGAAGAAGAAGAAGAAGAAGAATAAGAAGAAGAGAAGAAGAAGAAGAAGAAGAAGAAGAAAGAAGAAGAAGAAGAAAAGAAGAAGAAGAAGAAAAGAAGAAGAAGAAGAAGAAGAAGAAGAAGAAGAAAGAAGAAGAAGAAGAAGAAGAAGAAGAAGAAGAAGAAGAAGAAGAAGAAGAAGAAGAAGAAGAAGAAGAAGAAGAAGAAGAAGAAGAAGAAGAAGAAGAAGAAGAAGAAGAAGAAGAAGAAGGACAACAACAACAACAACAACAACAACACAACAACTACAGCAAACAACAACAACAATAACGACGCTTTCTATACGCTCGGTGCGACGCCGGTTATTTCAGAGTTTCGTTCTGCCTGGTGGGAAGACAGTGCTGAGTGCTGTAACCTCTGGTAACCGTGGTATGGTATAAGCGCATATTTACCGTTTTGCGGTTTCACTTGGTCAGTCAAGCTGCACTCTTCCCCCCGCCATTGATCACCCCCCTTGTCCTCTTGTCCACAGAGGTCAAGTTCACAACACTCGCACACCACTGCCAATTTCTTTGGCCACCTCTCTCTGGTTTCAACAGGTTCTCTAGATGACTTTGATGTCCTTTCTCTGTCTAGTTTTGTTTACTTTTCAATATTATCATAGAGAAACAATAGCGTAAGTAGATATCCCATGGTATAGGGAATTTATGTCGTAACTTTTACTGTTATCTCAAGCCGATTACTGTCGATTATTGTCAATTTTTACTGTTTTGTTGGGGTGAGAGTGTATGAACGACACAATTTGAGAGACTACCAGCGTAACACAGCTGCATAGGAAAGAGCTACGTGAACTATCGGCTTGAGATAACAGTAAGCAACAGAATCGCCTTCTGTTGCGATATAAATGGCGATTCTGTTGCTTAAGCCGCCATTTTGTCACACCGTTGAGTGGGAGGAGACTGTCTAGCTAGGCCAATGGCAGACGTTCATGCCCTCGACCAATAGCAGTACTCGCCTACTAGTATAAATTCTGCTGTTCTTGTATTTAGTTTTAGTTTATCAGAGATTGACAATGGTGTAATAACCGAAACCGGTCTTTCTAATTATCAATAAATCAGTGGTTTTTTGACAACTTCTTAGTCTTTTTCATTCAATATGAATAACTACCACAATATCAACTTCTCAACTACACAAAAAGACTCGTTTAAAATAATCAGTTATAATCCAATAAGCAAAAGATTATATTTTTCAATAATCCCATAATGAATTTTCATAATTGAGATGAAATTTTTTTTGATTAATTATTAATTCTACATTGTTAAAAGACGATCTGGCAACAGAGCAAAGCGAGTAAAGGATAGCGCTATCAGCTTTGTTGAATGATAGACAAGGATAGCAATACCATTGCTAATCAAACATTGCCATTATAACGTGGACCCCACTATAGATCCTCCTTCAACCAAAAGGAATATACGAGTAACTGAAAAAATTCATGTGTCTATGAAAATTTCAATTCTTAATCTTCGATTCTACCTTTACATGTGACAATAGCGTAAAAACCGGAAAAAACATCTTGAAAGACTTTTCAAAATTCAATTCAAACAGAAAAAATACCATAAATATGGAAACTCACCGGAGGTGGGTTGATACCAGTGGTAGAATAATGAATAGGAAGGAGTGAATGATGAATAGATCGAATGAATAATTCATTGTTTATGGCACTGTTAACATACTGACGTTTTGCACTCGGATAAATTTAATACAGGTGTCACGGGTATTTTCACGTGGGATTTGATAGAGGAGCAATAAACCTATAACTCAATCCGAAATATTGTCAGCAGAACAATGAGTAGCTAGCTGCCAAGTTTTTTGAGTTTGTTAGATGACATTGAAAAATGTCTTAATTGAATTTGTGAAAAGTAGTCGTCATCTCTCATCATCATCCCTCTCACTCATTACCCACGCACAAGCCTAAGAGATTATGTGGACATCACCCTCAGTATTATTATTATTAATATTGTTGTGATATTTCCCTTGTTGACCGAGCGAAGTGAGGTCTAAGATTCAAGTCGACGGGTTGGAATTTCCTCTTAATGTTTAAATGTTATATGTTGCGCATTTACGGCGAAACGCGGTAATAGATTTTCATGAAATTTCACAGGTATGTTCCTTTTTTAATTGCGCGTCGACGTATATACAAGGTTTTTGGAAATTTTGCATTTCAAGGATGATATAAAAGGAAAAAGGAGCCTCCTTCATACGCCAATATTAGAGTAAAAATCAGACTATAGAATTATTCATCATAAATCAGCTGACAAGTGATTACACAGATGTGTGGAGAAGCCAGTCTATTACTGTATTTGTATAAGGTCTATAGTTACAATCAAAGACATTAAAAAGGTATGCATCTTTAAGCTGGGTTTACACCAGAGTTATTAACAGAATGGTTATAACTTGATTCTCATAGATTCTATTAGATTGAACGAAAGTTGGCAAACACATATGTTCATCATGTGTATGATAAGTTATGTTCAATCTAATATAATCTAAAAGGATTGAGTTATTAACATTTTTTAAATAAATTTGGTCTAATCGCAGATTTAAGGTCTTTGGTTTCAATATTTTGTTTTGCAGTCATGGTATTATTATGCGTGCCCATCAGTATCAATATTCTCACATTCGAAAAACTAATTTAATAGGTGAATAAGAATAAACAAATGAACTAAATAATGCTGGAGGAATTAGAATAAACAAATGAACTAAATAATGCTGGAGGAATTATAATATTTTCGATTCTAAAAAATTAATTTCATCATATAGAAAGATCATCCGGAACTGGATGAATTATATCATATGGAAACCAATAGCCTCAAGAACTTGAATCAGCGGGGGGGTCTATCTCTGGGTTGAGGCCTTACTGGGCCCCCTGTCGGGGGAATGGGCGAGCGGAGATGGTTATCACATACGAACTTCAGTATTTGGAAGGCCTTCGACTGTCTCGGTGAGGATTAACAATAGACCTAAGATATAGTTAAGCAGGAGAAGAAGGTGGAGGAGGAGGAGAAGGAGAAGAAGGAGGAGAAGAAAAGAAGAAGAGAAGAAGAGAAGAAGAGAAGAAGAAGAAGAAGAAGAAGAAGAAGGAAGAGGATGATGATGAGGAATAGGAGGAAGAAGTATGGGTGTTATCTGTGTTACTGAGGCCAGTCAGCTAAAGCACTAGCAGAGTTGCGTCTGCTGACGTCCTGAGAGGTCATTCACCTTGTGACCTCCGTTATTTGCGCCCCCTGCCCCCCTGTGAGCCCCCTGTGGAGGGGGGGGGGAAGACATTCAACTTCACTTCCACCTACCAAACATTCTAAGTCCCCTCTCAGACAACCGATGTTGTCAAATCTCCATCAAAGGACAGGTCTGTATGTCAACTTATCTCCTCTCCATTTTTCTGTTTCTTCTCCGGCCTTTTCTTCATATTGTGCTCTGTTTTTTAAATTCTTTCTCTTCCCACAGATTTGACTTCCCGACGTACTTTGACTTCCAACTTTAGTTCAAGATCTATGCTGCCTTGTGAGTTTTCTTCACAGTTCCTCCTACAGTACTTTCTAATGCATCTTCTCCTCTTGAATTTTCCGCGCTCTTCTTTATTTTCTCTTCACTTCACATTTCCTCTACTTTCAACAGGTTTTCACGTACTTTGACTTCCAACTTTAGTTCAAGATCGATGCTGTCTTGTGAGTTTCCCTCACTTTTCCTCCTACAGTACTTTCTAATGCATCTTCTCCTCATGAATTTTCCGCGCTTTTCTTTATTTTCTCTTCACTTCACATTCCCTCTACTTTCAACAGGTTTTCTCGTACTTTGACCTCCAACTTTAGTTCCAGATCTATGCTGTCTTGTGAGTTTTCTTCACTTTTCCTCCTACAGTACTTTCTAATGCATCTTCTCCTCATGAATTTTCTTCACTTTTCTCTATTTTCTCTTCACTTCACATTTCCTCTACTTTCAACGGTGGCAAGCCAAATGACCGATTCCCATTTGGTCGAAATTATTATTTTGTCGCAAAAGATCGAAAATTGAAGAATCCCAAATGGTAGAATTGAAACTTGTACTTTCCCAAATGATCGAAAAGTTTTAATAGTAATCCCATTTGGCCGAAAATCTCAGCTGTCGCAAAAGGTCGAAGATTTGATTTTCCCATCTGACCGATTCTCAAACAGTCGAATCCCATTTGATAGAAAAATGTTGTAGTTCGTCGCAAATGGTCGAATCCTATTAGGTAGAAGAGTTTTGTAGTTTGTCGCAAATAGTCGAATCCCAAAGGTCGAAAGATACTTTCCATATGGTCGAATCCCATCTAGCCTATGAGATTCGATCATTTGCGACGAACTACAACATTTTCTATCAAATGGGATTCAACTGTTGAGAATCGGTCAGATGGGAAAATAAAATCTTCGACCTTTTGCGACAGTTTGAGATTTTCGGGCCAAATGAGATTACTATTAAAACTTTTCGATCATTTGGGATTCGACCATTTGGGAAAGTACAAGTTTCAATTCTACCATTTGGGGGTCTTCAGTTTTCGATCTTTTGCGACAAAATAATAATTTCGACCAAATGGGAAACGGTCATTTGGCATACCACTAAACTTGTACTTTCCCAAATGGTCGAATCCCAAATGATCGAAAAGTTTTAATAGTAATTCCATTTGGCCGAAAATATCAACTGTCGCAAAAGGTCGAAAATTTGATTTTCCCATCTGACCGATTCTCAAACAGTCGAATCCCATTTGATAGGAGAATGTTGTAGTTCGCCGCAATTGATCGAATCTCATAGGCTAGATGGGATTCGACCATACGGGAAAGTATACTCTTCGACCTTTTGGGATTCGGTCAGATGGGACCCCACGCTTTCAACAGGTATTTCCCTCACTTCAACTTTTCATAACTCAATCAATTCATTAATTTCAGAAGCAAACTTAATACAAATAACAAAGAGAGATGCAATAATGTGAAATGAAAGTGGACAACCCTATAGTGAAGTCCACGTTATAATGGCAGTGGAGAAAGATAGCAGAAAAACGTTGCCGTTCCTCTGTCCTGTCAATGCCTTCTGTAGACGGTAGCTGATACAGGTTCATTGATATTATATTAACTGTTCATTCTTGTTTAGAATGATCAATTATATTTTTCAATAATGTCATTATAAATTTTCATAATTAAGATGAAATATTTTGTTAATTAATTATCAATTCTACAGATGGAATTAAATAGAGAATGCATTTAATTCCATCTGTAACTGGTTGGCCGCTATGGCTTTGTATAAAATGAGCGCTGCTATCCAGAGATTGTCAGTTTGGTGTAAGGGTAATTGGCATTCCTGACTAGCAATTGGGAGGTACCGGGGTCGATTCCCGGGCTGGCAACTAATTTTTGGATAGTAGTTCTCATCGAATTACCATCTAGCTGTTAACCCTGTTGTCAATGTCTGCAGTAGTAGAGGTCTTCGGGGTGATTTGCAACATTTATTTAGGATTTTCGTTAAATAATAATTATATTAATTCTACATTGTTAAAAGACGATCTGGCAACAAAGCAAAGCGAGAAAGAGATAGCGCTATCCGCTTTGTTGAATTATAGACTAGGATAGCAATACCATTGCTGATCGAACACTGTCATTATAGCGTGGATCTCACTTTAGGCATAATTATTCCTCGTGGTTCGTCATTATTCTGCGTTTTCTTTATCTTTCTCATTCTACTTCTTTATGTGTCTTTATGTGTGTGTGTGTGTGTGTGTGTGTGTGTGTGTGTGTGTGTGTGTGTGTGTGTGTGTGTGTGTGTGTGTGTGTGTGTGTGTGTGTGTGTGTGTGTGTGTGTGTGTGTGTGTGTGTGTGTGTGTGTGTGTGTGTGTGTGTATGTGTGTATGTGTGTATGTCTGTGAACAAGATAACTCCATTACTAATTAACCGATTGACTTGAAATTTTAAACTTAAGGTCCTTATACCATGCGGATCTGACAATAATAAATTCAATAAAATTGAATTCAAAATGGCGGAAAAAATGGCGGATAATTACTAAAAAACCATGTTATTCACGGTTTTCTCGAAAACGGCTCTAACAATTTTCTTCAAATTTATACCATAGATAGCTATTTATAAGCCCTATCAACTGACACAAGTCTCATTTCTGGTAAAATTGCAGGAGCTCCGTAATATTCTTGAGAAAAATGGCGGATAATTACTAAAAAATCATATTTTTCACGAATTTCTCAAAAATAACTTGACCGATTTTTCTCAAATTCATCCCCTGTATAGTTATTTATCAGCTCTATCAACTGGCATGAGTTTTCTTTCTAGGAAACTAATGAGGGGTCCACCCCATCCTTGAGAAATAAGCTTAGTAACCTCCTTCTCGTGCATGAGGTAGGTAGGTAGCGCAGTTTTCATTCATTCATTCATTTATTCATAGACAATAGATACAATGCAGGTAAAAACAACAGGCATTCGCCCAAAACTGCTTTAAACCTTAATTTGGAATACACAGTCTAGAGGTTATGTTAATGACCGAACTGGTCTTTCTATCTATCAATAAATCTGTGTTTTTTGACAATTTCTTAGTATTTTCATCTAATATGAATGATTACCACAATATCAACTTCTCACCTACACAAACCATGAACCATTCAAAGAATGTGTGATTTGATAGTTTACTTTAGAGGTTTCACCTGGTCTATGATAATATTAGCACCTTCTCTATGAGAAATTCATATCAATTACTGTGAACTCTTTTGAATTTGTTTGACTTCTAGGAGGAAAACACTCATCG